>NW_027480881.1:82500-97324 GCF_051401765.1 Calliopsis andreniformis | reverse complement strand
TTAGCTGGTTGTTGCTCTCTGATGCCCGTGGACGAGAGAACGTAGAATAACGGAGCGATCGGTGTCTGCTCCGGAGCCCGAGCGAAAAAATTCTAAGTCCCCGTTCGTGTCGCTCCGGAGCCCGAGCGGAAAAAAATTCTAAGTCCCCGTTCGTGTCGCTCCGGAACCGGAATGTCGACGGAACGAAATGTCAACGGGTAGACTCCTTATTCTGGTGCTCGTGGCTCTCTAAAACCATACACTTGTTCTCCTCTTGTCTCTTACCTGTGTCGAGATAATCGAGAGTATCATGGAGCTTCGTGTCGCTCCGGAACCGAAAGTCGTCGGATCTGAACGAGAACGTTAGATCCATATTGCCTGATCGTTGAGGCATCTCTAAAACTTTAGGCTGTTTTGCTCTATGATGCCCGTGGACCGAGAGAACGTAGAATAACGGAGCGATCGTGTCGCTCCGGAGCCCGAGCGAAAAAATTCTAAGTCCCCGTTCGTGTCGCTCCGGAGCCCGAGCGAAAAAATTCTAAGTCCCCGTTCGTGTCGCTCCGGAACCGAATGTCGACGGAACGAAATGACAACGGTAGATCCTTATTCCTGGTGCTCGTGGCTCTCTAAAACCATACACTTGTTCTCCTCTGTCTCTTACCTGTGTCGAGATAATCGAGAATCATGGAGCGTTCGTGTCGCTCCGGAACCGAAAGTCGTCGGATCGAAACGAGAACGTTAGATCCATATTCCTGATCGTTGAGGCACTCTAAAACTATTAGGCTGTTTTGCTCTCTGATGCCCGTGGACCGAGAGAACGTAGAATAACGGAGCGATCGTGTCGCTCCGGAGCCCGAGCGAAAAAATTCTAAGTCCCCGTTCGTGTCGCTCCGGAGCCCGAGCGAAAAAATCTAAGTCCCCGTTCGTGTCCGCTCCGAACCGAATGTCGACGGAACGAAATGACAACGGTAGATCCTTATTCCTGGTGCTCGTGGCTCTCTAAAACCATACACTTGTTCTCCTCTGTCTCTTACCTGTGTCGAGATAATCGAGAATCATGGAGCGTTCGTGTCGCTCGGAACCGAAAGTCGTCGGATCGAAACGAGAACGTTAGATCCATATTCCTGATCGTTGAGGCACTCTAAAACTATTAGGCTGTTTTGCTCTCTGATGCCCGTGGACCGAGAGAACGTAGAATAACGGAGCGATCGTGTCGCTCCGGAGCCCGAGCGAAAAAATTCTAAGTCCCCGTTCGTGTCGCTCCGGAGCCCGAGCGAAAAAATTCTAAGTCCCCGTTCGTGTCGCTCCGGAACCGAATGTCGACGGAACGAAATGACAACGGTAGATCCTTATTCCTGGTGCTCGTGGCTCTCTAAAACCATACACTTGTTCTCCTCTGTCTCTTACCTGTGTCGAGATAATCGAGAATCATGGAGCGTTCGTGTCGCTCCGGAACCGAAAGTCGTCGATCGAAACGAGAACGTTAGATCCATATTCCTGATCGTTGAGGCACTCTAAAACTATTAGGCTGTTTTGCTCTCTGATGCCCGTGGACCGAGAGAACGTAGAATAACGGAGCGATCGTGTCGCTCCGGAGCCCGAGCGAAAAAATTCTAAGTCCCCGTTCGAGTCGCTCCGGAGCCCGAGCGAAAAAAATTCTAAGTCCCCGTTCGTGTCGCTCCGGAACCGAATGTCGACGGAACGAAATGACAACGGTAGATCCTTATTCCTGGTGCTCGTGGCTCTCTAAAACCATACACTTGTTCTCCTCTGTCTCTTACCTGTGTCGAGATAATCGAGAATCATGGAGCGTTCGTGTCGCTCCGGAACCGAAAGTCGTCGGATCGAAACGAGAACGTTAGATCCATATTCCTGATCGTTGAGGCACTCTAAAACTATTAGGCTGTTTTGCTCTCTGATGCCCGTGGACCGAGAGAACGTAGAATAACGGAGCGATCGTGTCGCTCCGGAGCCCGAGCGAAAAAATTCTAAGTCCCCGTTCGTGTCGCTCCGGAGCCCGAGCGAAAAAATTCTAAGTCCCCGTTCGTGTCGCTCCGGAACCGAATGTCGACGGAACGAAATGACAACGGTAGATCCTTATTCCTGGTGCTCGTGGCTCTCTAAAACCATACACTTGTTCTCCTCTGTCTCTTACCTGTGTCGAGATAATCGAGAATCATGGAGCGTTCGTGTCGCTCCGGAACCGAAAGTCGTCGGATCGAAACGAGAACGTTAGATCCATATTCCTGATCGTTGAGGCACTCTAAAACTATTAGGCTGTTTTGCTCTCTGATGCCCGTGGACCGAGAGAACGTAGAATAACGGAGCGATCGTGTCGCTCCGGAGCCCGAGCGAAAAAATTCTAAGTCCCCGTTCGTGTCGCTCCGGAGCCCGAGCGAAAAAATTCTAAGTCCCCGTTCGTGTCGCTCCGGAACCGAATGTCGACGGAACGAAATGACAACGGTAGATCCTTATTCCTGGTGCTCGTGGCTCTCTAAAACCATACACTTGTTCTCCTCTGTCTCTTACCTGTGTCGAGATAATCGAGAATCATGGAGCGTTCGTGTCGCTCCGGAACCGAAAGTCGTCGGATCGAAACGAGAACGTTAGATCCATATTCCTGATCGTTGAGGCACTCTAAAACTATTAGGCTGTTTTGCTCTCTGATGCCCGTGGACCGAGAGAACGTAGAATAACGGAGCGATCGTGTCGCTCCGGAGCCCGAGCGAAAAAATTCTAAGTCCCCGTTCGTGTCGCTCCGGAGCCCGAGCGAAAAAATTCTAAGTCCCCGTTCGTGTCGCTCCGGAACCGAATGTCGACGGAACGAAATGACAACGGTAGATCCTTATTCCTGGTGCTCGTGGCTCTCTAAAACCATACACTTGTTCTCCTCTGTCTCTTACCTGTGTCGAGATAATCGAGAATCATGGAGCGTTCGTGTCGCTCCGGAACCGAAAGTCGTCGGATCGAAACGAGAACGTTAGATCCATATTCCTGATCGTTGAGGCACTCTAAAACTATTAGGCTGTTTTGCTCTCTGATGCCCGTGGACCGAGAGAACGTAGAATAACGGAGCGATCGTGTCGCTCCGGAGCCCGAGCGAAAAAATTCTAAGTCCCCGTTCGTGTCGCTCCGGAGCCCGAGCGAAAAAATTCTAAGTCCCCGTTCGTGTCGCTCCGGAACCGAATGTCGACGGAACGAAATGACAACGGTAGATCCTTATTCCTGGTGCTCGTGGCTCTCTAAAACCATACACTTGTTCTCCTCTGTCTCTTACCTGTGTCGAGATAATCGAGAATCATGGAGCGTTCGTGTCGCTCCGGAACCGAAAGTCGTCGGATCGAAACGAGAACGTTAGATCCATATTCCTGATCGTTGAGGCACTCTAAAACTATTAGGCTGTTTTGCTCTCTGATGCCCGTGGACCGAGAGAACGTAGAATAACGGAGCGATCGTGTCGCTCCGGAGCCCGAGCGAAAAAATTCTAAGTCCCCGTTCGTGTCGCTCCGGAGCCCGAGCGAAAAAATTCTAAGTCCCCGTTCGTGTCGCTCCGGAACCGAATGTCGACGGAACGAAATGACAACGGTAGATCCTTATTCCTGGTGCTCGTGGCTCTCTAAAACCATACACTTGTTCTCCTCTGTCTCTTACCTGTGTCGAGATAATCGAGAATCATGGAGCGTTCGTGTCGCTCCGGAACCGAAAGTCGTCGGATCGAAACGAGAACGTTAGATCCATATTCCTGATCGTTGAGGCACTCTAAAACTATTAGGCTGTTTTGCTCTCTGATGCCCGTGGACCGAGAGAACGTAGAATAACGGAGCGATCGTGTCGCTCCGGAGCCCGAGCGAAAAAATTCTAAGTCCCCGTTCGTGTCGCTCCGGAGCCCGAGCGAAAAAATTCTAAGTCCCCGTTCGTGTCGCTCCGGAACCGAATGTCGACGGAACGAAATGACAACGGTAGATCCTTATTCCTGGTGCTCGTGGCTCTCTAAAACCATACACTTGTTCTCCTCTGTCTCTTACCTGTGTCGAGATAATCGAGAATCATGGAGCGTTCGTGTCGCTCCGGAACCGAAAGTCGTCGGATCGAAACGAGAACGTTAGATCCATATTCCTGATCGTTGAGGCACTCTAAAACTATTAGGCTGTTTTGCTCTCTGATGCCCGTGGACCGAGAGAACGTAGAATAACGGAGCGATCGTGTCGCTCCGGAGCCCGAGCGAAAAAATTCTAAGTCCCCGTTCGTGTCGCTCCGGAGCCCGAGCGAAAAAATTCTAAGTCCCCGTTCGTGTCGCTCCGGAACCGAATGTCGACGGAACGAAATGACAACGGTAGATCCTTATTCCTGGTGCTCGTGGCTCTCTAAAACCATACACTTGTTCTCCTCTGTCTCTTACCTGTGTCGAGATAATCGAGAATCATGGAGCGTTCGTGTCGCTCCGGAACCGAAAGTCGTCGGATCGAAACGAGAACGTTAGATCCATATTCCTGATCGTTGAGGCACTCTAAAACTATTAGGCTGTTTTGCTCTCTGATGCCCGTGGACCGAGAGAACGTAGAATAACGGAGCGATCGTGTCGCTCCGGAGCCCGAGCGAAAAAATTCTAAGTCCCCGTTCGTGTCGCTCCGGAGCCCGAGCGAAAAAATTCTAAGTCCCCGTTCGTGTCGCTCCGGAACCGAATGTCGACGGAACGAAATGACAACGGTAGATCCTTATTCCTGGTGCTCGTGGCTCTCTAAAACCATACACTTGTTCTCCTCTGTCTCTTACCTGTGTCGAGATAATCGAGAATCATGGAGCGTTCGTGTCGCTCCGGAACCGAAAGTCGTCGGATCGAAACGAGAACGTTAGATCCATATTCCTGATCGTTGAGGCACTCTAAAACTATTAGGCTGTTTTGCTCTCTGATGCCCGTGGACCGAGAGAACGTAGAATAACGGAGCGATCGTGTCGCTCCGGAGCCCGAGCGAAAAAATTCTAAGTCCCCGTTCGTGTCGCTCCGGAGCCCGAGCGAAAAAATTCTAAGTCCCCGTTCGTGTCGCTCCGGAACCGAATGTCGACGGAACGAAATGACAACGGTAGATCCTTATTCCTGGTGCTCGTGGCTCTCTAAAACCATACACTTGTTCTCCTCTGTCTCTTACCTGTGTCGAGATAATCGAGAATCATGGAGCGTTCGTGTCGCTCCGGAACCGAAAGTCGTCGGATCGAAACGAGAACGTTAGATCCATATTCCTGATCGTTGAGGCACTCTAAAACTATTAGGCTGTTTTGCTCTCTGATGCCCGTGGACCGAGAGAACGTAGAATAACGGAGCGATCGTGTCGCTCCGGAGCCCGAGCGAAAAAATTCTAAGTCCCCGTTCGTGTCGCTCCGGAGCCCGAGCGAAAAAATTCTAAGTCCCCGTTCGTGTCGCTCCGGAACCGAATGTCGACGGAACGAAATGACAACGGTAGATCCTTATTCCTGGTGCTCGTGGCTCTCTAAAACCATACACTTGTTCTCCTCTGTCTCTTACCTGTGTCGAGATAATCGAGAATCATGGAGCGTTCGTGTCGCTCCGGAACCGAAAGTCGTCGGATCGAAACGAGAACGTTAGATCCATATTCCTGATCGTTGAGGCACTCTAAAACTATTAGGCTGTTTTGCTCTCTGATGCCCGTGGACCGAGAGAACGTAGAATAACGGAGCGATCGTGTCGCTCCGGAGCCCGAGCGAAAAAATTCTAAGTCCCCGTTCGTGTCGCTCCGGAGCCCGAGCGAAAAAATTCTAAGTCCCCGTTCGTGTCGCTCCGGAACCGAATGTCGACGGAACGAAATGACAACGGTAGATCCTTATTCCTGGTGCTCGTGGCTCTCTAAAACCATACACTTGTTCTCCTCTGTCTCTTACCTGTGTCGAGATAATCGAGAATCATGGAGCGTTCGTGTCGCTCCGGAACCGAAAGTCGTCGGATCGAAACGAGAACGTTAGATCCATATTCCTGATCGTTGAGGCACTCTAAAACTATTAGGCTGTTTTGCTCTCTGATGCCCGTGGACCGAGAGAACGTAGAATAACGGAGCGATCGTGTCGCTCCGGAGCCCGAGCGAAAAAATTCTAAGTCCCCGTTCGTGTCGCTCCGGAGCCCGAGCGAAAAAATTCTAAGTCCCCGTTCGTGTCGCTCCGGAACCGAATGTCGACGGAACGAAATGACAACGGTAGATCCTTATTCCTGGTGCTCGTGGCTCTCTAAAACCATACACTTGTTCTCCTCTGTCTCTTACCTGTGTCGAGATAATCGAGAATCATGGAGCGTTCGTGTCGCTCCGGAACCGAAAGTCGTCGGATCGAAACGAGAACGTTAGATCCATATTCCTGATCGTTGAGGCACTCTAAAACTATTAGGCTGTTTTGCTCTCTGATGCCCGTGGACCGAGAGAACGTAGAATAACGGAGCGATCGTGTCGCTCCGGAGCCCGAGCGAAAAAATTCTAAGTCCCCGTTCGTGTCGCTCCGGAGCCCGAGCGAAAAAATTCTAAGTCCCCGTTCGTGTCGCTCCGGAACCGAATGTCGACGGAACGAAATGACAACGGTAGATCCTTATTCCTGGTGCTCGTGGCTCTCTAAAACCATACACTTGTTCTCCTCTGTCTCTTACCTGTGTCGAGATAATCGAGAATCATGGAGCGTTCGTGTCGCTCCGGAACCGAAAGTCGTCGGATCGAAACGAGAACGTTAGATCCATATTCCTGATCGTTGAGGCACTCTAAAACTATTAGGCTGTTTTGCTCTCTGATGCCCGTGGACCGAGAGAACGTAGAATAACGGAGCGATCGTGTCGCTCCGGAGCCCGAGCGAAAAAATTCTAAGTCCCCGTTCGTGTCGCTCCGGAGCCCGAGCGAAAAAATTCTAAGTCCCCGTTCGTGTCGCTCCGGAACCGAATGTCGACGGAACGAAATGACAACGGTAGATCCTTATTCCTGGTGCTCGTGGCTCTCTAAAACCATACACTTGTTCTCCTCTGTCTCTTACCTGTGTCGAGATAATCGAGAATCATGGAGCGTTCGTGTCGCTCCGGAACCGAAAGTCGTCGGATCGAAACGAGAACGTTAGATCCATATTCCTGATCGTTGAGGCACTCTAAAACTATTAGGCTGTTTTGCTCTCTGATGCCCGTGGACCGAGAGAACGTAGAATAACGGAGCGATCGTGTCGCTCCGGAGCCCGAGCGAAAAAATTCTAAGTCCCCGTTCGTGTCGCTCCGGAGCCCGAGCGAAAAAATTCTAAGTCCCCGTTCGTGTCGCTCCGGAACCGAATGTCGACGGAACGAAATGACAACGGTAGATCCTTATTCCTGGTGCTCGTGGCTCTCTAAAACCATACACTTGTTCTCCTCTGTCTCTTACCTGTGTCGAGATAATCGAGAATCATGGAGCGTTCGTGTCGCTCCGGAACCGAAAGTCGTCGGATCGAAACGAGAACGTTAGATCCATATTCCTGATCGTTGAGGCACTCTAAAACTATTAGGCTGTTTTGCTCTCTGATGCCCGTGGACCGAGAGAACGTAGAATAACGGAGCGATCGTGTCGCTCCGGAGCCCGAGCGAAAAAATTCTAAGTCCCCGTTCGTGTCGCTCCGGAGCCCGAGCGAAAAAATTCTAAGTCCCCGTTCGTGTCGCTCCGGAACCGAATGTCGACGGAACGAAATGACAACGGTAGATCCTTATTCCTGGTGCTCGTGGCTCTCTAAAACCATACACTTGTTCTCCTCTGTCTCTTACCTGTGTCGAGATAATCGAGAATCATGGAGCGTTCGTGTCGCTCCGGAACCGAAAGTCGTCGGATCGAAACGAGAACGTTAGATCCATATTCCTGATCGTTGAGGCACTCTAAAACTATTAGGCTGTTTTGCTCTCTGATGCCCGTGGACCGAGAGAACGTAGAATAACGGAGCGATCGTGTCGCTCCGGAGCCCGAGCGAAAAAATTCTAAGTCCCCGTTCGTGTCGCTCCGGAGCCCGAGCGAAAAAATTCTAAGTCCCCGTTCGTGTCGCTCCGGAACCGAATGTCGACGGAACGAAATGACAACGGTAGATCCTTATTCCTGGTGCTCGTGGCTCTCTAAAACCATACACTTGTTCTCCTCTGTCTCTTACCTGTGTCGAGATAATCGAGAATCATGGAGCGTTCGTGTCGCTCCGGAACCGAAAGTCGTCGGATCGAAACGAGAACGTTAGATCCATATTCCTGATCGTTGAGGCACTCTAAAACTATTAGGCTGTTTTGCTCTCTGATGCCCGTGGACCGAGAGAACGTAGAATAACGGAGCGATCGTGTCGCTCCGGAGCCCGAGCGAAAAAATTCTAAGTCCCCGTTCGTGTCGCTCCGGAGCCCGAGCGAAAAAATTCTAAGTCCCCGTTCGTGTCGCTCCGGAACCGAATGTCGACGGAACGAAATGACAACGGTAGATCCTTATTCCTGGTGCTCGTGGCTCTCTAAAACCATACACTTGTTCTCCTCTGTCTCTTACCTGTGTCGAGATAATCGAGAATCATGGAGCGTTCGTGTCGCTCCGGAACCGAAAGTCGTCGGATCGAAACGAGAACGTTAGATCCATATTCCTGATCGTTGAGGCACTCTAAAACTATTAGGCTGTTTTGCTCTCTGATGCCCGTGGACCGAGAGAACGTAGAATAACGGAGCGATCGTGTCGCTCCGGAGCCCGAGCGAAAAAATTCTAAGTCCCCGTTCGTGTCGCTCCGGAGCCCGAGCGAAAAAATTCTAAGTCCCCGTTCGTGTCGCTCCGGAACCGAATGTCGACGGAACGAAATGACAACGGTAGATCCTTATTCCTGGTGCTCGTGGCTCTCTAAAACCATACACTTGTTCTCCTCTGTCTCTTACCTGTGTCGAGATAATCGAGAATCATGGAGCGTTCGTGTCGCTCCGGAACCGAAAGTCGTCGGATCGAAACGAGAACGTTAGATCCATATTCCTGATCGTTGAGGCACTCTAAAACTATTAGGCTGTTTTGCTCTCTGATGCCCGTGGACCGAGAGAACGTAGAATAACGGAGCGATCGTGTCGCTCCGGAGCCCGAGCGAAAAAATTCTAAGTCCCCGTTCGTGTCGCTCCGGAGCCCGAGCGAAAAAATTCTAAGTCCCCGTTCGTGTCGCTCCGGAACCGAATGTCGACGGAACGAAATGACAACGGTAGATCCTTATTCCTGGTGCTCGTGGCTCTCTAAAACCATACACTTGTTCTCCTCTGTCTCTTACCTGTGTCGAGATAATCGAGAATCATGGAGCGTTCGTGTCGCTCCGGAACCGAAAGTCGTCGGATCGAAACGAGAACGTTAGATCCATATTCCTGATCGTTGAGGCACTCTAAAACTATTAGGCTGTTTTGCTCTCTGATGCCCGTGGACCGAGAGAACGTAGAATAACGGAGCGATCGTGTCGCTCCGGAGCCCGAGCGAAAAAATTCTAAGTCCCCGTTCGTGTCGCTCCGGAGCCCGAGCGAAAAAATTCTAAGTCCCCGTTCGTGTCGCTCCGGAACCGAATGTCGACGGAACGAAATGACAACGGTAGATCCTTATTCCTGGTGCTCGTGGCTCTCTAAAACCATACACTTGTTCTCCTCTGTCTCTTACCTGTGTCGAGATAATCGAGAATCATGGAGCGTTCGTGTCGCTCCGGAACCGAAAGTCGTCGGATCGAAACGAGAACGTTAGATCCATATTCCTGATCGTTGAGGCACTCTAAAACTATTAGGCTGTTTTGCTCTCTGATGCCCGTGGACCGAGAGAACGTAGAATAACGGAGCGATCGTGTCGCTCCGGAGCCCGAGCGAAAAAATTCTAAGTCCCCGTTCGTGTCGCTCCGGAGCCCGAGCGAAAAAATTCTAAGTCCCCGTTCGTGTCGCTCCGGAACCGAATGTCGACGGAACGAAATGACAACGGTAGATCCTTATTCCTGGTGCTCGTGGCTCTCTAAAACCATACACTTGTTCTCCTCTGTCTCTTACCTGTGTCGAGATAATCGAGAATCATGGAGCGTTCGTGTCGCTCCGGAACCGAAAGTCGTCGGATCGAAACGAGAACGTTAGATCCATATTCCTGATCGTTGAGGCACTCTAAAACTATTAGGCTGTTTTGCTCTCTGATGCCCGTGGACCGAGAGAACGTAGAATAACGGAGCGATCGTGTCGCTCCGGAGCCCGAGCGAAAAAATTCTAAGTCCCCGTTCGTGTCGCTCCGGAGCCCGAGCGAAAAAATTCTAAGTCCCCGTTCGTGTCGCTCCGGAACCGAATGTCGACGGAACGAAATGACAACGGTAGATCCTTATTCCTGGTGCTCGTGGCTCTCTAAAACCATACACTTGTTCTCCTCTGTCTCTTACCTGTGTCGAGATAATCGAGAATCATGGAGCGTTCGTGTCGCTCCGGAACCGAAAGTCGTCGGATCGAAACGAGAACGTTAGATCCATATTCCTGATCGTTGAGGCACTCTAAAACTATTAGGCTGTTTTGCTCTCTGATGCCCGTGGACCGAGAGAACGTAGAATAACGGAGCGATCGTGTCGCTCCGGAGCCCGAGCGAAAAAATTCTAAGTCCCCGTTCGTGTCGCTCCGGAGCCCGAGCGAAAAAATTCTAAGTCCCCGTTCGTGTCGCTCCGGAACCGAATGTCGACGGAACGAAATGACAACGGTAGATCCTTATTCCTGGTGCTCGTGGCTCTCTAAAACCATACACTTGTTCTCCTCTGTCTCTTACCTGTGTCGAGATAATCGAGAATCATGGAGCGTTCGTGTCGCTCCGGAACCGAAAGTCGTCGGATCGAAACGAGAACGTTAGATCCATATTCCTGATCGTTGAGGCACTCTAAAACTATTAGGCTGTTTTGCTCTCTGATGCCCGTGGACCGAGAGAACGTAGAATAACGGAGCGATCGTGTCGCTCCGGAGCCCGAGCGAAAAAATTCTAAGTCCCCGTTCGTGTCGCTCCGGAGCCCGAGCGAAAAAATTCTAAGTCCCCGTTCGTGTCGCTCCGGAACCGAATGTCGACGGAACGAAATGACAACGGTAGATCCTTATTCCTGGTGCTCGTGGCTCTCTAAAACCATACACTTGTTCTCCTCTGTCTCTTACCTGTGTCGAGATAATCGAGAATCATGGAGCGTTCGTGTCGCTCCGGAACCGAAAGTCGTCGGATCGAAACGAGAACGTTAGATCCATATTCCTGATCGTTGAGGCACTCTAAAACTATTAGGCTGTTTTGCTCTCTGATGCCCGTGGACCGAGAGAACGTAGAATAACGGAGCGATCGTGTCGCTCCGGAGCCCGAGCGAAAAAATTCTAAGTCCCCGTTCGTGTCGCTCCGGAGCCCGAGCGAAAAAATTCTAAGTCCCCGTTCGTGTCGCTCCGGAACCGAATGTCGACGGAACGAAATGACAACGGTAGATCCTTATTCCTGGTGCTCGTGGCTCTCTAAAACCATACACTTGTTCTCCTCTGTCTCTTACCTGTGTCGAGATAATCGAGAATCATGGAGCGTTCGTGTCGCTCCGGAACCGAAAGTCGTCGGATCGAAACGAGAACGTTAGATCCATATTCCTGATCGTTGAGGCACTCTAAAACTATTAGGCTGTTTTGCTCTCTGATGCCCGTGGACCGAGAGAACGTAGAATAACGGAGCGATCGTGTCGCTCCGGAGCCCGAGCGAAAAAATTCTAAGTCCCCGTTCGTGTCGCTCCGGAGCCCGAGCGAAAAAATTCTAAGTCCCCGTTCGTGTCGCTCCGGAACCGAATGTCGACGGAACGAAATGACAACGGTAGATCCTTATTCCTGGTGCTCGTGGCTCTCTAAAACCATACACTTGTTCTCCTCTGTCTCTTACCTGTGTCGAGATAATCGAGAATCATGGAGCGTTCGTGTCGCTCCGGAACCGAAAGTCGTCGGATCGAAACGAGAACGTTAGATCCATATTCCTGATCGTTGAGGCACTCTAAAACTATTAGGCTGTTTTGCTCTCTGATGCCCGTGGACCGAGAGAACGTAGAATAACGGAGCGATCGTGTCGCTCCGGAGCCCGAGCGAAAAAATTCTAAGTCCCCGTTCGTGTCGCTCCGGAGCCCGAGCGAAAAAATTCTAAGTCCCCGTTCGTGTCGCTCCGGAACCGAATGTCGACGGAACGAAATGACAACGGTAGATCCTTATTCCTGGTGCTCGTGGCTCTCTAAAACCATACACTTGTTCTCCTCTGTCTCTTACCTGTGTCGAGATAATCGAGAATCATGGAGCGTTCGTGTCGCTCCGGAACCGAAAGTCGTCGGATCGAAACGAGAACGTTAGATCCATATTCCTGATCGTTGAGGCACTCTAAAACTATTAGGCTGTTTTGCTCTCTGATGCCCGTGGACCGAGAGAACGTAGAATAACGGAGCGATCGTGTCGCTCCGGAGCCCGAGCGAAAAAATTCTAAGTCCCCGTTCGTGTCGCTCCGGAGCCCGAGCGAAAAAATTCTAAGTCCCCGTTCGTGTCGCTCCGGAACCGAATGTCGACGGAACGAAATGACAACGGTAGATCCTTATTCCTGGTGCTCGTGGCTCTCTAAAACCATACACTTGTTCTCCTCTGTCTCTTACCTGTGTCGAGATAATCGAGAATCATGGAGCGTTCGTGTCGCTCCGGAACCGAAAGTCGTCGGATCGAAACGAGAACGTTAGATCCATATTCCTGATCGTTGAGGCACTCTAAAACTATTAGGCTGTTTTGCTCTCTGATGCCCGTGGACCGAGAGAACGTAGAATAACGGAGCGATCGTGTCGCTCCGGAGCCCGAGCGAAAAAATTCTAAGTCCCCGTTCGTGTCGCTCCGGAGCCCGAGCGAAAAAATTCTAAGTCCCCGTTCGTGTCGCTCCGGAACCGAATGTCGACGGAACGAAATGACAACGGTAGATCCTTATTCCTGGTGCTCGTGGCTCTCTAAAACCATACACTTGTTCTCCTCTGTCTCTTACCTGTGTCGAGATAATCGAGAATCATGGAGCGTTCGTGTCGCTCCGGAACCGAAAGTCGTCGGATCGAAACGAGAACGTTAGATCCATATTCCTGATCGTTGAGGCACTCTAAAACTATTAGGCTGTTTTGCTCTCTGATGCCCGTGGACCGAGAGAACGTAGAATAACGGAGCGATCGTGTCGCTCCGGAGCCCGAGCGAAAAAATTCTAAGTCCCCGTTCGTGTCGCTCCGGAGCCCGAGCGAAAAAATTCTAAGTCCCCGTTCGTGTCGCTCCGGAACCGAATGTCGACGGAACGAAATGACAACGGTAGATCCTTATTCCTGGTGCTCGTGGCTCTCTAAAACCATACACTTGTTCTCCTCTGTCTCTTACCTGTGTCGAGATAATCGAGAATCATGGAGCGTTCGTGTCGCTCCGGAACCGAAAGTCGTCGGATCGAAACGAGAACGTTAGATCCATATTCCTGATCGTTGAGGCACTCTAAAACTATTAGGCTGTTTTGCTCTCTGATGCCCGTGGACCGAGAGAACGTAGAATAACGGAGCGATCGTGTCGCTCCGGAGCCCGAGCGAAAAAATTCTAAGTCCCCGTTCGTGTCGCTCCGGAGCCCGAGCGAAAAAATTCTAAGTCCCCGTTCGTGTCGCTCCGGAACCGAATGTCGACGGAACGAAATGACAACGGTAGATCCTTATTCCTGGTGCTCGTGGCTCTCTAAAACCATACACTTGTTCTCCTCTGTCTCTTACCTGTGTCGAGATAATCGAGAATCATGGAGCGTTCGTGTCGCTCCGGAACCGAAAGTCGTCGGATCGAAACGAGAACGTTAGATCCATATTCCTGATCGTTGAGGCACTCTAAAACTATTAGGCTGTTTTGCTCTCTGATGCCCGTGGACCGAGAGAACGTAGAATAACGGAGCGATCGTGTCGCTCCGGAGCCCGAGCGAAAAAATTCTAAGTCCCCGTTCGTGTCGCTCCGGAGCCCGAGCGAAAAAATTCTAAGTCCCCGTTCGTGTCGCTCCGGAACCGAATGTCGACGGAACGAAATGACAACGGTAGATCCTTATTCCTGGTGCTCGTGGCTCTCTAAAACCATACACTTGTTCTCCTCTGTCTCTTACCTGTGTCGAGATAATCGAGAATCATGGAGCGTTCGTGTCGCTCCGGAACCGAAAGTCGTCGGATCGAAACGAGAACGTTAGATCCATATTCCTGATCGTTGAGGCACTCTAAAACTATTAGGCTGTTTTGCTCTCTGATGCCCGTGGACCGAGAGAACGTAGAATAACGGAGCGATCGTGTCGCTCCGGAGCCCGAGCGAAAAAATTCTAAGTCCCCGTTCGTGTCGCTCCGGAGCCCGAGCGAAAAAATTCTAAGTCCCCGTTCGTGTCGCTCCGGATTGCTGAGTCGAATTGTGTGCAAGTGCCAGCGGCGTAGTGTTTCTTCGGCCGTTGCGCAGTATTGCCGGCGGGGTATCGTTTCGTCGTTCGTGGTGTACGACTAGTGGGATATTTACCTACGTATAAATAATCTGCGCATGAATGGCGGGAGTATTTAACGGGTGCGTTCGATAGAGAATATGGTCAAGTACACGGTCGTATTGGTCCGATTTGTTTCAACGAGATTCCCTCTGTCCCTATCTTTTTTTTTCTATGCCGACGTTCTATATGCCAGCGGCGTATTGCTTTCTCGCCTACTGCGTACAAGTGCCAGCGGCGTATTGTTTTCTCGCCTACTGCGTACATGTGCCAGCGGCGTATAGTTTCGTAGTTCGCTGTGGCCGACTAGTCGGATGTTTGCGCGCTTATAAACAATGCGCGCAAACGCGGCGGGAACGCGCACC
>NW_027480881.1:62500-77500 GCF_051401765.1 Calliopsis andreniformis | reverse complement strand
TCGGAGTCTGTTGACTCGACGCTTCCGCCTGGTTAAGTCCGGTGTCCACCAAGGGACGGACTTGGAGTGCCACCGCTTTGGACGCATAGAGCTCTCGCACGCGTGGATGATCGATTGCTCGATATCCTGCGCGAAAGATTCAACGTCCGCTCTGCAGCTCAAAGGAGCGCGAGCGGTCAACGACTCACGTCGTCCTAGCAGCGCCCGTTCAAAAGCAGCCCAATCTGCCTTGCGTGTCTGGAACCTACCTTTCCGGGCCTGGTTTCCTTCTACGCCGGCGAGCACAAGATCGAACCTTATGGCTCTGTGATCGCTGGTCGTCCAATCCTTATGGACTTTCCAGTTTCTCACTGACTTCGAAAAGTTTTGCGTTGCAAGTGTGACATCAATCCACGACTCTCCGCTCGGGCTGGAGTACGTAGGAATACTACCAGCCTCGTTCAAGACCACCAAGTCGTGTTGGGCGATAAACTCAATGAGCTTCTCACCCTTGGCGTCAGTCTTCGACCCGCCCCACAAGGGGGACCTGGCGTTGACGTCGGCCGCGATCACGACCCTACAGTGGCGTAGAGCACTAAGTGCTCTGTCAAGTCGCCTCAGCCCAACTTCCATGTCTTCACGCCATTGGAAGTATTGGCTGATGAGGTAAAAGCTCTCAAAAGAACCCCCTATGCTAACACAGGAGAGGTGTGTGTCGCACAGTTGCGAGATTTTGACCACGGACACCCCTGGGTTTCTGACAGCTACTGCTGCCATCACCGGGACTGCGCCCGTGACTACTTTCGTCGCAACCCCAAGGCCGGGGACTTTCCCACAGACGCCGTAGGGCTCCTGCGCGAGCAGCACGTCGATACCCCTGCTTCGCATTAGGGTGTTTACTTCGTCCGTAACGTCCCGGGCGCCTCGCATATTATGCTGCAGCACCCGGAGTCTGAACGTTTCGACGTCGTTCTCGGCTCTAGCCATAATTTGTTCGAGAGATTACCTGCTCCCAAGCGGCCTTATAGGACGCACAGGTTCTGTCTCTCGTACTGTGGCTGTGCTTTTTACCTCCTGCTTTGCAGTTGGAACAAACGGGAGGTTTGTCCCTGCTCTTGCAGGAGGCAAAGGTATGCCCCTTCTCGGAGCAGTGACCGCATACCTCAGTCGACTTACATCGCTTCGATGTATGGCCAAAGGCCTGACACCTGAAGCATCTCACTACACTGACGAAGTCCCGCACACGGCAGGATCTCCAGTCAATGTAGACTCTCTCCTGGGCCTTCAGTCTGGTTCGCACTTCCGGACTGACTTCAATGACCCAGTTGGCAGCCTCCTTGTCGCCTTTAGACCCGGTTGAAAACCGGGGCCTGACGGCAGAGGACACATCCTTCTGGGCCAAGTCGGGAAGATTTTGCTTCCAGATACATCTTAGGACCTCGTCCTTCTTCATCCTTTTCGGAACGTCGTACACAATAAGTGACGGGTTCCTTTTGGACGGGAAGGTCACGGAGAGACCCGCTTCCTTGAGCCGGCTATTCCCGGCAATCGCATCAAGATCCTCTTTGCGCACGGTCTCGACGACGATGCCACCGGAGTGGATGCGTCGGACCGCCTTCACGCGGATCTGCGATTGAGCCGGTTTCACCAGGGAGAGAACAGTGCGCTTGGTAGCCTCACTGTCCTGCTCCTTACCCTTCGGCGGGAAAATGCGCACCGAATTAGTCGGTGGGCGCACCGCGTCTGGGGCAACTCTGAGGCGGTCGACCTTTACCTTGTCGGCATAGGTCATCGCACCTGACACCGGTTGGGAAGGCGCCGCCGGACGAACCTTTAGCGTCTTCCGTACCACGCTCTCTACGGACGCTTGCGAACGCTTAACGTCGCTGCGTACCGCGGCCAGCTGCCCTTCGAGAAAGCTGTTCCGGAGAAGCAGCTGTTCTACGAGCTGGTAGAGCGCGTCGGTGTGTCCAAGGATCTTCGAACCGCAACCCTTGCTGATCTTCGACTCCGGTCGAAGACAGACGTTACGAATGTCCGTCACCTTGGATCTAGCATCGTCTCTGATGAGACGTAAGGGTCTTACAGACCCCTCTTTGTGCCCAGGCGCAGTCTTAGACTGCGCCTTTCCTGGCTTGCCTGTCGTTCCAGCTTTCGCTTTCGCGACAGGCGGCTTTTTGGAGGCGACGGCTTTCGCCTCGCCTCCCGTACCCGCGGCTTGCACGGCTTTAGCAGCCGGCTTGCCCTTCGCTTTGGCGGGAGAAGACGGGGGTTCCGTCTTCACCACCGCCACCGTATCGGGTTCGGTACGCACCGCTCCCTTAGGAGCGGGCCCCTTCGCCGATTTCGGCGCCTTGCTGCTCGCCTTCTTGGAAGGCTTTGCAGGCAAGGCGCTTTGGCCCTCGGCGCCCGCAGTCTCAGATGCCTTTGAGGCATCCGGCGGTCCTGCGCCAGGGGTAACGTGGGAGTCGCTCGTGCTCGGAGCGGCTCCCTTCTTGGCCTTCTTACGGCTGGGTTTGCCAGCCGTCTTCCAGCCTTCCGACGACTGGGTCGGCAGATCGGGCGTATTGACGCCCTGCTCCACCTTCTCAGTCGCCGATCTCGCAGGGGTCGCTTGGGTTGCCTCAGCACCCGTCGCTTCCCCAGGGGCGTCCTTGGCACCCGATCGGGTAACCATTTTCGCCCCAACGTGTAGTGGGTTTGGTAATTTTGTTTCCATATCAATTTGTTCATTTCATCCCGATGCGTGTCCCAGCCTCCACGGACCCTCATATGGAACTCGGCTAGCCGAGTTAGGACATCACCCGGGATATAGTCCGCCAGCCACGGCTGACGAGTTTCGCTCCCCATACAGCCCCACAACCGATGGTTCACTAGTTCGCCCCCGTGGCCTGCTTCCTCGCCCATCAGAACCCACTCGTGCGAGACGTATGGTCGTTCCAAGCCGATTGACTAGGCACAGGGCTGTTTTCTCGCCTAGCCGCCCGTCTAGCTGAAGCGAAGGCCAAAGACATGTGTTGGGTGCGCGTCATCCCCGCAGAGATGAGCCCCCTCAATGCCCAGGATCCCCTTTTCCAGCGACACGGGTCGCCGCGCACGGCAAACACGCGGGAGGCGTTTATTAAGGACAGACACCTCCCTGTCCGTAGCCCGCTCCTTTTCTGGACTCACACAATGCATGGAGCTAGGCGCTTGAGCGCAAGGCCCTTTGAGCCGCTTCGCTACTGACCGATCTGCTTGGCTCTTGCGCCCTTCGTAAAGGGGTAAGCCGACCAGCGGGACCACTTGGAGGTTCGATCGCGTAACGGTTTGCAGCATGAGAGGCTGTGTGTCAGTCTGAGGACTGTACGCTTCATACTGCCAACGAGCCCATCCTCGGATGGCCTGGCGTCCAAGCCCCGGTAGCGTACTGCTTTCCGGGGGCGAGGACAGCGTCCCCGTTGGAGCCAGCTAAGTGCCCGCGGCGTATTGCTTTGGGCAACCCAGCGCACACTAACAACACCCGGGTTTCCAGCGGCGTATTGCTTTTGCACCTATGGTAAGGGTCAATGACCCGATCTTAAAATGCTCCAGTGCACAAATAGAACTAATGCTGTGCAGCCGAGGGGGAACCCAAACCCCACCGACTACACAGCGTTCCCGGCCGCACAAGGCGGCTCGGCCATTTTTAGGCTGTCACCTATTCTATGGGTCCAAGACCCGATCTCAAAATGCCCAAATAGAGCTAATGCTGTGCAGCCGAGGGGGAACCCAACCCCTCCGACTACACAGCGTTCCCGGCCGCACAAGGCGGCTCGGCCAACTTAGGCTGACACCTATTCTATGGGTCTACGACCCGATGTTCATCGTTCAAAGTGCACAAAGAGAATTATTGCTGTGCAGCCGAGGGGGAACCCAACCCCTCCGACTACACAGCGTTCCCGGCCGCACAAGGCGGCTCGGCCAATTTTAGGCTGCAACAGTGTGCGACCCCAACGATCATGTTCTGCATTGATGGGGACGCTTCTGAGAGGGCCCGATAAATCGGTACCACCTCTCGGCGCAAGCCACCACTTTGAGGACGAGTTCAGCGGCTCCTCCCGAGTCTCGGATACTAGTTTGGGCAAGCCCAACCCGACACCTCAAGCGACATTGGGAATCTTTACCGCTCCCGCCAGTAGATAGGGACAGTTATTGTTTTGCGTTTTTCGTTGTGATACAACGCACCCTTCCTCGACCTAGTAGGTCATACGGGCCTCGCAACTCTCTGCCAGATGTTCGGGCTCCACTCTCAATGCCTCCGGAGCGACACTGCTACTACCGCCTGCCACCTCGAGTCCATTCCCAATCCAGGAACCCTCGCTTAGCCTTGCGCCGAGGCGAGGGGGGCTTGATCCTGGCCCGAGGAGCCGGGTTCCATCGGGAGGACGGAAACACCGACTTGACTGGGTCCCGCCGCATCAGCAGGATCGCCAGCCATGAGCTCTCGAGTCTCGGATAGATCAACAATCAGATCAGTGGCGTTATGCGTTCGAGCGGCCTTGGCCTCCAGGACGGTTCTGGCGAATCTCCTGAACTCCCGATACAATCGTTCGTTCTCGACAAGATCGGCTTCCTCCACTGGCCATACAAGGCGCTCGGAGTTGGCCGTCTGTCTTAGGAGAGCTCGCGCTTCCCCGTGCCGTGGACAGTCGAATAGAACGTGGCTCGACGTTTCCGCCTCGCCACACTCGCATCTGTCGTCCGGTACCAAGGCAAATCCATACAGCTTGGCTCGGAAATCTCCGTGCCCGCTAAGGAATTGAACCACATAGTGATCGATTGTCAACCAACGCACCTTGAGGCGGTCTGACACGTGCCTGAAGAAGCGGAACGTTGTTCTACCCTTCGTCGACGCCGACCACCTTCTTTGCCACACTGCTAGGGCTTCTCTCCTTACCTCAGCGATTGCCTCGGCTTCGGAGATTGCCCCTGTGTCTAAGTCTCTTCGACTTATTCGACACTCGCCAAACTCTATGTCTTTTATCTTTCGGGCATTGTAGACGCATGCTCTCTCCGCTATCGCCAGGTCTATCGGCAATACACCCGCGATCACAGGGATCGCATCAGTGGATACCGTTCTGTAAGCCCTGGTGACGCCAAGCAAAACCTTTCTCTGCACCCGTGTGAGTTTAGTCCTCAACTTGGGCCCGAGGAGGTCCGCCCAGCCCGCGGCGGCGTACGCTACGATCGGGACGAAAAGGCCGGCGTACATAATACGCATAGCACGATGTCCCAACCCCCAATTTGTTCGGGCTAGCCGCGCGAACGCGTGGAACATTCGCACGGTTTTGACACTCAAATGCTCGACATGGGATTTAACACCCAGTCTTTCATCAAAGTGCACTCCGAGATACCTTACGGTAGTCCTCAGAGATACACATTTCCCGTATATCTTTATCGAAGGGGGTCTTCCTCTATCCAGAGAACCTTTCAAGAAGATCATCTCGGTCTTGGTCGCTGACAACGTGAGCTTCTGGCCTGCACACCAGGTAGTCAACACGTCCGCGACCATTTGGCCTCTCGCCTCCAACTGATTCCTTGAGTCGCCATAGACGAGCACAAAGAGGTCGTCGGCATAGGCTAGGTGTTCGGCGAACGGAAGGTTCGCAATGAGCTGTAGGACCTCGTCAAAGACTAAGTCCCAGCAGCTCGGACCGAGAATCGACCCCTGCGGACAGCCTTTGGTGACCTTCTTCGCAACACGAGAGCCGTGGGCGACCATGGTCACCTCACGGTCGGCGAAATAGTCAACCATCAGGCGGTAAAGATTTCTTGGGCATCCTCGCGCTCTCAAATTCATGAGAACGCTCGGCCACCAGACATTGTCAAAAGCACCAGATATATCGAATGAAAGACCCAAGACATACTTTTCCTCCCGACCGGACAGCAGTTCCCGGAGCTTTACCACGGCATCCTCCGTGGATCGCCCAGGTCTGAATCCGTATTGTCGGTCAGAGCAGAAGTCTGGGTTCAGGAACACCCCGTACAACCTGCGTGCTATCACCTTCTCGAGACATTTTCCGAGTACCGAGAGTAGACAGATGGGCCGATACGACTTCGGATCCGCTTCAGGTCTGTCGGGCCCTTTCAGAATAGTCCTAATCAGGCCGACTTTCCATCTTGCCGGAACCACTCCATGTTCCAGACAACCGTTGTAGAGCTTCAGCAACTCTTTACGGATTACTCCGAAAGAGCGTTTTAATGCATCCACTTCCACAAGGTCTAGTCCTGGACACTTACCGCTTTTCAGGCTTGAGACTGCGTCTGCGACCTCCTTCCCAGTGAAGACGGGCTGGTCCTCGGTGGGTGGGTCATGCGCTACCTCGCGCCTTATCCGCCTCTGGTCGCGCGTGTCCTCCTCGGACTTATCATCCGGGATTAACGCATCCAGAAGTGCGGAGGCGGTGGAGCTAAAGTCCATCGTATGGCCGTAGTGCGTTCGAATGTTCGACACTGCCGTCTCGGTACATAGCTTGTCTCTGGTGAGTTTATACACGAGGCCCCAGGGCTCTTTGTTCCCCTGCTCCGTCACAAAGTTTTTCCAACTTTGCAACTTCGCAGCTCGCACTGCAGACGAGTAGGCCTTTCTCTCAGGGAGATACTCCGCCTTTCTCGCCGCTCTCTCTTCCGGATCTCGCTCTTGCTGGAAGGCCCGTCGGAGTCTGTTGACTCGACGCTTCCGCCTGGTTAAGTCCGGTGTCCACCAAGGGACGGACTTGGAGTGCCACCGCTTTGGACGCATAGAGCTCTCGCACGCGTGGATGATCGATTGCTCGATATCCTGCGCGAAAGATTCAACGTCCGCTCTGCAGCTCAAAGGAGCGCGAGCGGTCAACGACTCACGTCGTCCTAGCAGCGCCCGTTCAAAAGCAGCCCAATCTGCCTTGCGTGTCTGGAACCTACCTTTCCGGGCCTGGTTTCCTTCTACGCCGGCGAGCACAAGATCGAACCTTATGGCTCTGTGATCGCTGGTCGTCCAATCCTTATGGACTTTCCAGTTTCTCACTGACTTCGAAAAGTTTTGCGTTGCAAGTGTGACATCAATCCACGACTCTCCGCTCGGGCTGGAGTACGTAGGAATACTACCAGCCTCGTTCAAGACCACCAAGTCGTGTTGGGCGATAAACTCAATGAGCTTCTCACCCTTGGCGTCAGTCTTCGACCCGCCCCACAAGGGGGACCTGGCGTTGACGTCGGCCGCGATCACGACCCTACAGTGGCGTAGAGCACTAAGTGCTCTGTCAAGTCGTCTCAGCCCAACCTCCATGTCTTCACGCCATTGGAAGTATTGGCTGATGAGGTAAAAGCTCTCAAAAGAACCCCCTATGCTAACACAGGAGAGGTGCGTGTCGCACAGTTGCGAGATTTTGACCACGGACACCCCTGGGTTTCTGACAGCTACTGCTGCCATCACCGGGACTGCGCCCGTGACTACTTTCGTCGCAACCCCAAGGCCGGGGACTTTCCCACAGACGCCGTAGGGCTCCTGCGCGAGCAGCACGTCGATACCCCTGCTTCGCATTAGGGTGTTTACTTCGTCCGTAACGTCCCGGGCGCCTCGCATATTATGCTGCAGCACCCGGAGTCTGAACGTTTCGACGTCGTTCTCGGCTCTAGCCATAATTTGTTCGAGAGATTACCTGCTCCCAAGCGGCCTTATAGGACGCACAGGTTCTGTCTCTCGTACTGTGGCTGTGCTTTTTACCTCCTGCTTTGCAGTTGGAACAAACGGGAGGTTTGTCCCTGCTCTTGCAGGAGGCAAAGGTATGCCCCTTCTCGGAGCAGTGACCGCATACCTCAGACGACTTACATCGCTTCGATGTATGGCCAAAGGCCTGACACCTGAAGCATCTCACTACACTGACGAAGTCCCGCACACGGCAGGATCTCCAGTCAATGTAGACTCTCTCCTGGGCCTTCAGTCTGGTTCGCACTTCCGGACTGACTTCAATGACCCAGTTGGCAGCCTCTTTATCGCCTTTAGACCCGGTTGAAAACCGGGGCTTGACGGCAGAGGACACATCCTTCTGGGCCAAGTCAGGAAGATTTTGCTTCCAGATACAGCGTAGGACCTCGTCCTTCTTCATCCTTTTCGGAACGTCGTACACAATAAGTGACGGGTTCCTTTTGGACGGGAAGGTCACGGAGAGACCCGCTTCCTTGAGCCGGCTATTCCCGGCAATCGCATCCAGATCCTCCTTGCGCACGGTCTCGACGACGATGCCACCGGAGTGGATGCGTCGGACCGCCTTCACGCGGATCTGCGATTGAGCCGGTTTCACCAGGGAGAGAACAGTGCGCTTGGTAGCCTCGCTGTCCTGCTCCTTACCCTTCGGCGGGAAAATGCGCACCGAATTAGTCGGTGGGCGCACCGCGTCTGGGGCAACTCTGAGGCGGTCGACCTTTACCTTGTCGGCATAGGTCATCGCACCTGACACCGGTTGGGAAGGCGCCGCCGGACGAACCTTTAGCGTCTTCCGTACCACGCTCTCTACGGACGCTTGCGAGCGCTTAACGTCGCTGCGTACCGCGGCCAGCTGCCCTTCAAGAAAGCTGTTCCGGAGAAGCAGCTGTTCTACGAGCTGGTAGAGCGCGTCGGTGTGTCCAAGGATTTTCGAACCGCAACCCTTGCTGATCTTCGACTCCGGTCGAAGACAGACGTTACGAATGTCCGTCACCTTGGATCTAGCATCGTCTCTGATGAGACGTAAGGGTCTTACAGACCCCTCTTTGTGCCCAGGCGCAGTCTTAGACTGCGCCTTTCCTGGCTTGCCTGTCGTTGCAGCTTTCGCTTTCGCGACAGGCGGCTTTTTGGAGGCGACGGCTTTCGCCTCGCCTCCCGTACCCGCGGCTTGCACGGCTTTAGCAGCCGGCTTGCCCTTCGCTTTGGCGGGAGAAGACGGGGGTTCCGTCTTCACCACCGCCACCGTATCGGGTTCGGTACGCACCGCTCCCTTAGGAGCGGGCCCCTTCGCCGATTTCGACGCCTTGCTGCTCGCCTTCTTGGAAGGCTTTGCAGGCAAGGCGCTTTGGCCCTCGGCGCCCGCAGTCTCAGATGCCTTTGAGGCATCCGGCGGTCCTGCGCCAGGGGTAACGTGGGAGTCGCTCGTGCTCGGAGCGGCTCCCTTCTTGGCCTTCTTACGGCTGGGTTTACCAGCCGTCTTCCAGCCTTCCGACGACTGGGTCGGCAGATCGGGCGTATTGACGCCCTGCTCCACCTTCTCAGTCGCCGATCTCGCAGGGGTCGCTTGGGTTGCCTCAGCACCCGTCGCTTCCCCAGGGGCGTCCTTGGCACCCGATCGGGTAACCATTTTCGCCCCAACGTGTAGTGGGTTTGGTAATTTGGTTTCCATATCAATTTGTTCATTTCATCCCGATGCGTGTCCCAGCCTCCACGGACCCTCATATGGAACTCGGCTAGCCGAGTTAGGACATCACCCGGGATATAGTCCGCCAACCACGGCTGACGAGTTTCGCTCCCCATACAGCCCCACAACCGATGGTTCACTAGTTCGCCCCCGTGGCCTGCTTCCTCGCCCATCAGAACCCACTCGTGCGAGACGTATGGTCGTTCCAAGCCGATTGACTAGGCACAGGGCTGTTTTCTCGCCTAGCCGCCCGTCTAGCTGAAGCGAAGGCCAAAGACATGTGTTGGGTGCGCGTCATCCCCGCAGAGATGAGCCCCCTCAATGCCCAGGATCCCCTTTTCCAGCGACACGGGTCGCCGCGCACGGCAAACACGCGGGAGGCGTTTATTAAGGACAGACACCTCCCTGTCCGTAGCCCGCTCCTTTTCTGGACTCACACAATGCATGGAGCTAGGCGCTTGAGCGCAAGGCCCTTTGAGCCGCCTCGCTACTGACCGATCTGCTTGGCTCTTGCGCCCTTCGTAAAGGGGTAAGCCGACCAGCGGGACCACTTGGAGGTTCGATCGCGTAACGGTTTGCAGCATGAGAGGCTGTGTGTCAGTCTGAGGACTGTACGCTTCATACTGCCAACGAGCCCATCCTCGGATGGCCTGGCGTCCAAGCCCCGGTAGCGTACTGCTTTCCGGGGGCGAGGACAGCGTCCCCGTTGGAGCCAGCTAAGTGCCCGCGGCGTATTGCTTTGGGCAACCCAGCGCACACTACAATACCCGGGTTTCCAGCGGCGTATTGCTTTTGCACCTATGGTAAGGGTCAATGACCCGATCTTAAATGCTCCAGTGCACAAATAGAACTAATGCTGTGCAGCCGAGGGGGAACCCAAACCCCACCGACTACACAGCGTTCCCGGCCGCACAAGGCGGCTCGGCCATTTTTAGGCTGTCACCTATTCTATGGGTCCAAGACCCGATCTCAAAATGCCCAAATAGAGCTAATGCTGTGCAGCCGAGGGGGAACCCAACCCCTCCGACTACACAGCGTTCCCGGCCGCACAAGGCGGCTCGGCCAACTTAGGCTGACACCTATTCTATGGGTCTACGACCCGATGTTCATCGTTCAAAGTGCACAAAGAGAATTATTGCTGTGCAGCCGAGGGGGAACCCAACCCCTCCGACTACACAGCGTTCCCGGCCGCACAAGGCGGCTCGGCCAATTTTAGGCTGCAAAAGTGTGCGACCCCAACGATCATGTTCTGCATTGATGGGGACGCTTCTGAGAGGGCCCGATAAATCGGTACCACCTCTCGGCGCAAGCCACCACTTTGAGGACGAGTTCAGCGGCTCCTCCCGAGTCTCGGATACTAGTTTGGGCAAGCCCAACCCGACACCTCAAGCGACATTGGGAATCTTTACCGCTCCCGCCAGTAGATAGGGACAGAGGGAATCTCGTTAATCCATTCATGCGCGTCACTAATTAGATGACGAGGCATTTGGCTACCTTAAGAGAGTCATAGTTACTCCCGCCGTTTACCCGCGCTTTTTTGAATTTCTTCACGTTGACATTCAGAGCACTGGGCAGAAATCACATTGCGTCAACACCCGCGGGGGCCATCGCAATGCTTTGTTTTAATTAGACAGTCGGATTCCCCTGGTCCGTGCCAGTTCTGAGCCGAGCGTTGAATGGCGGCCGAAGAAACGACACGCGACGGCTGAACCGACGCGGAAGCCTCGCAGCAAGGAAGATCCGCGGGAGGCCAAGGCACGGGACCGAGTTCGGATCCCAGGACGTCGACCGAAGTCTAAGACCCTTCACCTCGCCCAGGCCCGGCACGTCAGCCAGACCCGCTTCCCGACCAAGCCCGACACGCCCCGCTCCTCAGAGCCAATCCTTATTCCGAAGTTACGGATCCAATTTGCCGACTTCCCTTACCTACATTAATCTATCGACTAGAGGCTCTTGACCTTGGAGACCTGCTGCGGATATGGGTACGAACCGGCGCGAGACCTCCCGTGGCCCTCTCCTGGATTTTCAAGGTCCGAGGGGAATATCCAGACACCGCAGCAACTGCGGTGCTCTTCGCGTTCCGAACCCTATCTCCTTGCTAGAAGTTTCCAGGGAACTCGAACGCTTATACAGAAAAGAAAACTCTTCCCAGATCTCCCGACGGCTTCTCCAGGTCATTTTGGGTTACCCCGACGAACACTCAATGAGGGCCCGGATGTTAAACGGTTCCGCTGCCGGGTTCCGGAATAGCAACCGGATTCCCTTTCGCCCAACGTGTGTGTGTCTCTTTTTTTTATCTTTCAATTTATCTCTTTGTATAATAATATGTTTGCAGACATTGATTTTAGGACACCACATTTGCATAGGATTTCTCTTAGGGCTTAGGATCGACTGACTCGTGTGCAACGGCTGTTCACACGAAACCCTTCTCCACGTCAGTCCTCCAGGGTCTCGCTAGAGTATTTGCTACTACCACCAAGATCTGCACCGACGGCGGCTCCAGGCAGGCTCACGCCCAGACCCTTCTGCGCACACCGCCGCGACCCTCCTACTCGTCAGGGCTTCATGGAGGACGGTCACCAGTAATGGCACCGTCCCTCCCCACTTGCCGCTGACGGCAGAGTATAGGCGCGACGCTTCAGCGCCATCCATTTTCAGGGCTAGTTGCTTCGGCAGGTGAGTTGTTACACACTCCTTAGCGGATTCCGACTTCCATGGCCACCGTCCTGCTGTCTTAAGCAACCAACGCCTTTCATGGTATCCCATAAACGTCGACTTAGGCGCCTTAACTCTGCGTTTGGTTCATCCCACAGCGCCAGTTCTGCTTACCAAAATTGGCCCACTTGGCACTCTAATCCGAAATCTCGTGGCTTCAATGAACCAAGCAAGCCAGAGATCTCACCCATTTAAAGTTTGAGAATAGGTTGAGGTCGTTTCGGCCCCAAGGCCTCTAATCATTCGCTTTACCAGATGAGACTCGACGCGTCCCCGAAGGAACGGAGGAGTGAGTGCCAGCTATCCTGAGGGAAACTTCGGAGGGAACCAGCTACTAGATGGTTCGATTAGTCTTTCGCCCCTATACCTAGTTCCAGCGATCGATTTGCACGTCAGAATCGCTACGGACCTCCATCAGGGTTTCCCCTGACTTCGTCCTGACCAGGCATAGTTCACCATCTTTCGGGTACCAACGTGTACGCTCTAGGTGCGCCTCTTCTCGCAATGAGAACGAGACGCCCCGGGAGTGCGGAGCACTATGCAGCGCCCATCCTCCCTCGGCCGACGCAAAGGACGACCTTCACTTTCATTTCGCCTTTAGGTTTACTCATCCCAATGACTCGCGCACATGTTAGGCTCCTTGGTCCGTGTTTCAAGACGGGTCCTGAGAGTACCCAAAGCAATAGCGCCGCCGACAGGTAATTCAAAGCTTGGCCAGTCCGAGGGCTCCGCCGGCTAACAGCTGGCCAGGCCCGTGAACGGGAAAGACGTCCGTACCACAGGGCAAACAAAGCTGACCGAGCTTGCGGCGGGCCTGACGCACCGTTCGAATGAGAAGACTGGTTGCGGCCCGATACCATCTGGGGGAACACCGTCGCGCAGCCGGTCGGGTCACCGAGGGTCCGTCGCGCACGCACAAGGCGACGCAACGGTCTAACCGCCCGGGCCGTAGACCGACACGCAACGGGTCGCGACGTCCTACTAGGGGAGAAGTGCACGTCTACGTAGCCGGAACGTTCGCCGTTGGCCGTAACATCCGTGCGCCCTCCTTGCGGAAAAGCGACGGACACCCCTTTCGGGGTTTCGCGCACCAACGGGAGCCAGCATTTGTCGACGATGAATCTCCCCTTTCGAACTTTTGGGTTTCTCAGGTTTACCCCTGAACGGTTTCACGTACTCTTGAACTCTCTCTTCAAAGTTCTTTTCAACTTTCCCTCACGGTACTTGTTCGCTATCGGTCTCGTGGTTGTATTTAGCCTTAGATGGAGTTTACCACCCACTTAGGGCTGCATTCTCAAGCAACCCGACTCTAAGGAGAGACCCTCCCGAGACGCGCACCGGTCGCTACGGGCCTGGCACCCTCTATGGGTAAATGGCCCCATTCAAGATGGACTTGGACGCGATGCAACGTCACGGGATAAACGGATCCTCCCGAACACTACATTTCCCTGCGGCAGTACCGCGGGATTCAGTGCTGGGCTCTTTCCTGTTCGCTCGCCGCTACTAAGGAAATCCTTGTTAGTTTCTTTTCCTCCGCTTAGTAATATGCTTAAATTCAGCGGGTAATCTCGCCTACTCTGAGGTCGTCGTATACGTGTTAAATATATCACACACGTAGAGTGATATATTTTATATATGTGTAAAAATGACGAAAGAAGCTGTGGCGTAATCCTCGTACAACGGGGGCACACAACCGAGAGAAGCGGACCAGGCAGAGTGTGTGAACGAATGTTACGAGAAATGGGAAATGAGAGAGAGACTTGAGATCATGTTCGATGCGTCGTCCCAACTTCGCCGTGTGCCTTCGGAATATGTTGTCGTAACGCAACAGCAGCGTTTCCAAAGGTAAGGAAGCTCCTCGTAATTCGCCAGAAGTGATCAGCGGAAAGTAAGTCACATCGTCCTTAATGCGCCACACCAAAGCATCTTCGCGTCTCGTTTAATTCGATCTAAAGGAGAGAGACTCTCGCCAGGCGACTGCCGGTATGGTTTAACGCCCGTCCGCTTGCTTTTTGTATAGCTTTCGTGGACTGGACGACCGGACTTGACGCGCGGTCTCTCTCGGCGATCGACTAACGCGAAGACATGGGGCGACCGGACGCTGCTACCTTTCCACCTCCTCCTTCTAGGAGAGAAGTCATCCCTATGTGATGAGTCATATATATGGCGGCTGTGTAAGCCTCGCCAAAGAGGATTCAGGATACAGAAACAAGTTGTAGTACAACACAACACATTCACGGAGCCACAAACGACTCGACCGAAACGTGGCCGGGGAAGATGCATCCCGGAACTTCATCGTTTCGACGAATGAGTGCCTCCTTTTCGCGTTGTTCCTGCAACAAGACGATCCCTCTAGAATCCCTGGGGCTCTGTTTCTCGTCATACATTTCTTCACCACACTACACGGGTGGGGTATACGCGATCTCGTGTTCATGCTCACTCGCACACCCTTTCATTGTCCTTCTCTGTAGTCTCACGACAAACTCTCTTGTGTGTCGTTGCGGGTTACGCACGCCTCTTTCTTACACGCATCATTTCAGACTACGTCGGGAGCGCGGATGAAAACTCGCACGAAAAGCGAACGCTGTCTGTTAACAATCACGAGGGTATTTGGCGAGACACGGAGGCTGGTCGATGATCGTACGTCCGCGCGCTTGCGTCCGGAGCGGTGCACATACACACACGGGCGGTCGACAAATTAAGCGACTCACGACGCCGTGTGAAAATTAGCACTCACGCAAGTCCGGAACGACAAAGCAACGACGATGACGACGATGTCTCCAGTCATCTGCCGCGTACACACAACCTTCTTCCCTCCATGACGTCTAGAGCGTATTCTCGCTTGTTTTCGTGCGACCGCGGCAAACGCCGACGAACGGTCCAACAATCGCTCGTACGTGACACCGAGATGCCAACG
>NW_027480881.1:47500-57500 GCF_051401765.1 Calliopsis andreniformis | reverse complement strand
AAGAGTTGATGCTCAGTAAGTACGAGTATACACGCTAGTGCATACAAGTCACCAACGTCCAAAGGACGATTACCACATAAGGGCCATTCGGTCTTAGACACCGACCCGTGGTCATGCTGTGTAGAGAAAGATCCGGAACGTAAACCGTTCGAAGACACTCGAGATACAAGATCCCGAGGAGCGGTGGACTGCTTCTCGACCGAGATCGTAGAATAGCCACGCGCCCAGCGATGCCTCGACCGGCACGCCCGGACCGACGCTTCTCTTATAGATACCGAGTGGCCGGCCGAGAGGCCGGCGACGGCCGACCGTAGCCGCGCGGCCTTACGGTGGGAACTCGCCGCGCGTGCAGCACTCCCGGCCGGTACGCTGCCACTTAGACTCGGCAGATGAACACGTACACGTACGAGGTCGTATAAAAGTAACTTAATACTAAACTGCGGACATTATACTGCTATAATCACAAACTTTCAACATGTTTCAACCACATATTTTAAGACTATATACATACAGATATAGCAATATTGAAAATATTCTAAGTCCCCGTTCGTGTCGCTCCGGAACCGAATGTCGACGGAACGAAATGACAACGGTAGATCCTTATTCCTGGTGCTCGTGGCTCTCTAAAACCATACACTTGTTCTCCTCTGTCTCTTACCTGTGTCGAGATAATCGAGAATCATGGAGCGTTCGTGTCGCTCCGGAACCGAAAGTCGTCGGTTCGAAACGAGAACGTTAGATCCATATTCCTGATCGTTGAGGCACTCTAAAACTATTAGGCTGTTTTGCTCTCTGATGCCCGTGGACCGAGAGAACGTAGAATAACGGAGCGATCGTGTCGCTCCGGAGCCCGAGCGAAAAAATTCTAAGTCCCCGTTCGTGTCGCTCCGGAGCCCGAGCGAAAAAATTCTAAGTCCCCGTTCGTGTCGCTCCGGAACCGAATGTCGACGGAACGAAATGACAACGGTAGATCCTTATTCCTGGTGCTCGTGGCTCTCTAAAACCATACACTTGTTCTCCTCTGTCTCTTACCTGTGTCGAGATAATCGAGAATCATGGAGCGTTCGTGTCGCTCCGGAACCGAAAGTCGTCGGTTCGAAACGAGAACGTTAGATCCATATTCCTGATCGTTGAGGCACTCTAAAACTATTAGGCTGTTTTGCTCTCTGATGCCCGTGGACCGAGAGAACGTAGAATAACGGAGCGATCGTGTCGCTCCGGAGCCCGAGCGAAAAAATTCTAAGTCCCCGTTCGTGTCGCTCCGGAGCCCGAGCGAAAAAATTCTAAGTCCCCGTTCGTGTCGCTCCGGAACCGAATGTCGACGGAACGAAATGACAACGGTAGATCCTTATTCCTGGTGCTCGTGGCTCTCTAAAACCATACACTTGTTCTCCTCTGTCTCTTACCTGTGTCGAGATAATCGAGAATCATGGAGCGTTCGTGTCGCTCCGGAACCGAAAGTCGTCGGTTCGAAACGAGAACGTTAGATCCATATTCCTGATCGTTGAGGCACTCTAAAACTATTAGGCTGTTTTGCTCTCTGATGCCCGTGGACCGAGAGAACGTAGAATAACGGAGCGATCGTGTCGCTCCGGAGCCCGAGCGAAAAAATTCTAAGTCCCCGTTCGTGTCGCTCCGGAACCGAATGTCGACGGAACGAAATGACAACGGTAGATCCTTATTCCTGGTGCTCGTGGCTCTCTAAAACCATACACTTGTTCTCCTCTGTCTCTTACCTGTGTCGAGATAATCGAGAATCATGGAGCGTTCGTGTCGCTCCGGAACCGAAAGTCGTCGGTTCGAAACGAGAACGTTAGATCCATATTCCTGATCGTTGAGGCACTCTAAAACTATTAGGCTGTTTTGCTCTCTGATGCCCGTGGACCGAGAGAACGTAGAATAACGGAGCGATCGTGTCGCTCCGGAGCCCGAGCGAAAAAATTCTAAGTCCCCGTTCGTGTCGCTCCGGAGCCCGAGCGAAAAAATTCTAAGTCCCCGTTCGTGTCGCTCCGGAACCGAATGTCGACGGAACGAAATGACAACGGTAGATCCTTATTCCTGGTGCTCGTGGCTCTCTAAAACCATACACTTGTTCTCCTCTGTCTCTTACCTGTGTCGAGATAATCGAGAATCATGGAGCGTTCGTGTCGCTCCGGAACCGAAAGTCGTCGGTTCGAAACGAGAACGTTAGATCCATATTCCTGATCGTTGAGGCACTCTAAAACTATTAGGCTGTTTTGCTCTCTGATGCCCGTGGACCGAGAGAACGTAGAATAACGGAGCGATCGTGTCGCTCCGGAGCCCGAGCGAAAAAATTCTAAGTCCCCGTTCGTGTCGCTCCGGAGCCCGAGCGAAAAAATTCTAAGTCCCCGTTCGTGTCGCTCCGGAACCGAATGTCGACGGAACGAAATGACAACGGTAGATCCTTATTCCTGGTGCTCGTGGCTCTCTAAAACCATACACTTGTTCTCCTCTGTCTCTTACCTGTGTCGAGATAATCGAGAATCATGGAGCGTTCGTGTCGCTCCGGAACCGAAAGTCGTCGGTTCGAAACGAGAACGTTAGATCCATATTCCTGATCGTTGAGGCACTCTAAAACTATTAGGCTGTTTTGCTCTCTGATGCCCGTGGACCGAGAGAACGTAGAATAACGGAGCGATCGTGTCGCTCCGGAGCCCGAGCGAAAAAATTCTAAGTCCCCGTTCGTGTCGCTCCGGAGCCCGAGCGAAAAAATTCTAAGTCCCCGTTCGTGTCGCTCCGGAACCGAATGTCGACGGAACGAAATGACAACGGTAGATCCTTATTCCTGGTGCTCGTGGCTCTCTAAAACCATACACTTGTTCTCCTCTGTCTCTTACCTGTGTCGAGATAATCGAGAATCATGGAGCGTTCGTGTCGCTCCGGAACCGAAAGTCGTCGGTTCGAAACGAGAACGTTAGATCCATATTCCTGATCGTTGAGGCACTCTAAAACTATTAGGCTGTTTTGCTCTCTGATGCCCGTGGACCGAGAGAACGTAGAATAACGGAGCGATCGTGTCGCTCCGGAGCCCGAGCGAAAAAATTCTAAGTCCCCGTTCGTGTCGCTCCGGAGCCCGAGCGAAAAAATTCTAAGTCCCCGTTCGTGTCGCTCCGGAACCGAATGTCGACGGAACGAAATGACAACGGTAGATCCTTATTCCTGGTGCTCGTGGCTCTCTAAAACCATACACTTGTTCTCCTCTGTCTCTTACCTGTGTCGAGATAATCGAGAATCATGGAGCGTTCGTGTCGCTCCGGAACCGAAAGTCGTCGGTTCGAAACGAGAACGTTAGATCCATATTCCTGATCGTTGAGGCACTCTAAAACTATTAGGCTGTTTTGCTCTCTGATGCCCGTGGACCGAGAGAACGTAGAATAACGGAGCGATCGTGTCGCTCCGGAGCCCGAGCGAAAAAATTCTAAGTCCCCGTTCGTGTCGCTCCGGAGCCCGAGCGAAAAAATTCTAAGTCCCCGTTCGTGTCGCTCCGGAACCGAATGTCGACGGAACGAAATGACAACGGTAGATCCTTATTCCTGGTGCTCGTGGCTCTCTAAAACCATACACTTGTTCTCCTCTGTCTCTTACCTGTGTCGAGATAATCGAGAATCATGGAGCGTTCGTGTCGCTCCGGAACCGAAAGTCGTCGGTTCGAAACGAGAACGTTAGATCCATATTCCTGATCGTTGAGGCACTCTAAAACTATTAGGCTGTTTTGCTCTCTGATGCCCGTGGACCGAGAGAACGTAGAATAACGGAGCGATCGTGTCGCTCCGGAGCCCGAGCGAAAAAATTCTAAGTCCCCGTTCGTGTCGCTCCGGAGCCCGAGCGAAAAAATTCTAAGTCCCCGTTCGTGTCGCTCCGGAACCGAATGTCGACGGAACGAAATGACAACGGTAGATCCTTATTCCTGGTGCTCGTGGCTATCTAAAACCATACACTTGTTCTCCTCTGTCTCTTACCTGTGTCGAGATAATCGAGAATCATGGAGCGTTCGTGTCGCTCCGGAACCGAAAGTCGTCGGTTCGAAACGAGAACGTTAGATCCATATTCCTGATCGTTGAGGCACTCTAAAACTATTAGGCTGTTTTGCTCTCTGATGCCCGTGGACCGAGAGAACGTAGAATAACGGAGCGATCGTGTCGCTCCGGAGCCCGAGCGAAAAAATTCTAAGTCCCCGTTCGTGTCGCTCCGGAGCCCGAGCGAAAAAATTCTAAGTCCCCGTTCGTGTCGCTCCGGAACCGAATGTCGACGGAACGAAATGACAACGGTAGATCCTTATTCCTGGTGCTCGTGGCTCTCTAAAACCATACACTTGTTCTCCTCTGTCTCTTACCTGTGTCGAGATAATCGAGAATCATGGAGCGTTCGTGTCGCTCCGGAACCGAAAGTCGTCGGTTCGAAACGAGAACGTTAGATCCATATTCCTGATCGTTGAGGCACTCTAAAACTATTAGGCTGTTTTGCTCTCTGATGCCCGTGGACCGAGAGAACGTAGAATAACGGAGCGATCGTGTCGCTCCGGAGCCCGAGCGAAAAAATTCTAAGTCCCCGTTCGTGTCGCTCCGGAGCCCGAGCGAAAAAATTCTAAGTCCCCGTTCGTGTCGCTCCGGAACCGAATGTCGACGGAACGAAATGACAACGGTAGATCCTTATTCCTGGTGCTCGTGGCTCTCTAAAACCATACACTTGTTCTCCTCTGTCTCTTACCTGTGTCGAGATAATCGAGAATCATGGAGCGTTCGTGTCGCTCCGGAACCGAAAGTCGTCGGTTCGAAACGAGAACGTTAGATCCATATTCCTGATCGTTGAGGCACTCTAAAACTATTAGGCTGTTTTGCTCTCTGATGCCCGTGGACCGAGAGAACGTAGAATAACGGAGCGATCGTGTCGCTCCGGAGCCCGAGCGAAAAAATTCTAAGTCCCCGTTCGTGTCGCTCCGGAGCCCGAGCGAAAAAATTCCAAGTCCCCGTTCGTGTCGCTCCGGAACCGAATGTCGACGGAACGAAATGACAACGGTAGATCCTTATTCCTGGTGCTCGTGGCTCTCTAAAACCATACACTTGTTCTCCTCTGTCTCTTACCTGTGTCGAGATAATCGAGAATCATGGAGCGTTCGTGTCGCTCCGGAACCGAAAGTCGTCGGTTCGAAACGAGAACGTTAGATCCATATTCCTGATCGTTGAGGCACTCTAAAACTATTAGGCTGTTTTGCTCTCTGATGCCCGTGGACCGAGAGAACGTAGAATAACGGAGCGATCGTGTCGCTCCGGAGCCCGAGCGAAAAAATTCTAAGTCCCCGTTCGTGTCGCTCCGGAGCCCGAGCGAAAAAATTCTAAGTCCCCGTTCGTGTCGCTCCGGAACCGAATGTCGACGGAACGAAATGACAACGGTAGATCCTTATTCCTGGTGCTCGTGGCTCTCTAAAACCATACACTTGTTCTCCTCTGTCTCTTACCTGTGTCGAGATAATCGAGAATCATGGAGCGTTCGTGTCGCTCCGGAACCGAAAGTCGTCGGTTCGAAACGAGAACGTTAGATCCATATTCCTGATCGTTGAGGCACTCTAAAACTATTAGGCTGTTTTGCTCTCTGATGCCCGTGGACCGAGAGAACGTAGAATAACGGAGCGATCGTGTCGCTCCGGAGCCCGAGCGAAAAAATTCTAAGTCCCCGTTCGTGTCGCTCCGGAGCCCGAGCGAAAAAATTCTAAGTCCCCGTTCGTGTCGCTCCGGAACCGAATGTCGACGGAACGAAATGACAACGGTAGATCCTTATTCCTGGTGCTCGTGGCTCTCTAAAACCATACACTTGTTCTCCTCTGTCTCTTACCTGTGTCGAGATAATCGAGAATCATGGAGCGTTCGTGTCGCTCCGGAACCGAAAGTCGTCGGTTCGAAACGAGAACGTTAGATCCATATTCCTGATCGTTGAGGCACTCTAAAACTATTAGGCTGTTTTGCTCTCTGATGCCCGTGGACCGAGAGAACGTAGAATAACGGAGCGATCGTGTCGCTCCGGAGCCCGAGCGAAAAAATTCTAAGTCCCCGTTCGTGTCGCTCCGGAGCCCGAGCGAAAAAATTCTAAGTCCCCGTTCGTGTCGCTCCGGAACCGAATGTCGACGGAACGAAATGACAACGGTAGATCCTTATTCCTGGTGCTCGTGGCTCTCTAAAACCATACACTTGTTCTCCTCTGTCTCTTACCTGTGTCGAGATAATCGAGAATCATGGAGCGTTCGTGTCGCTCCGGAACCGAAAGTCGTCGGTTCGAAACGAGAACGTTAGATCCATATTCCTGATCGTTGAGGCACTCTAAAACTATTAGGCTGTTTTGCTCTCTGATGCCCGTGGACCGAGAGAACGTAGAATAACGGAGCGATCGTGTCGCTCCGGAGCCCGAGCGAAAAAATTCTAAGTCCCCGTTCGTGTCGCTCCGGAGCCCGAGCGAAAAAATTCTAAGTCCCCGTTCGTGTCGCTCCGGAACCGAATGTCGACGGAACGAAATGACAACGGTAGATCCTTATTCCTGGTGCTCGTGGCTCTCTAAAACCATACACTTGTTCTCCTCTGTCTCTTACCTGTGTCGAGATAATCGAGAATCATGGAGCGTTCGTGTCGCTCCGGAACCGAAAGTCGTCGGTTCGAAACGAGAACGTTAGATCCATATTCCTGATCGTTGAGGCACTCTAAAACTATTAGGCTGTTTTGCTCTCTGATGCCCGTGGACCGAGAGAACGTAGAATAACGGAGCGATCGTGTCGCTCCGGAGCCCGAGCGAAAAAATTCTAAGTCCCCGTTCGTGTCGCTCCGGAGCCCGAGCGAAAAAATTCTAAGTCCCCGTTCGTGTCGCTCCGGAACCGAATGTCGACGGAACGAAATGACAACGGTAGATCCTTATTCCTGGTGCTCGTGGCTCTCTAAAACCATACACTTGTTCTCCTCTGTCTCTTACCTGTGTCGAGATAATCGAGAATCATGGAGCGTTCGTGTCGCTCCGGAACCGAAAGTCGTCGGTTCGAAACGAGAACGTTAGATCCATATTCCTGATCGTTGAGGCACTCTAAAACTATTAGGCTGTTTTGCTCTCTGATGCCCGTGGACCGAGAGAACGTAGAATAACGGAGCGATCGTGTCGCTCCGGAGCCCGAGCGAAAAAATTCTAAGTCCCCGTTCGTGTCGCTCCGGAGCCCGAGCGAAAAAATTCTAAGTCCCCGTTCGTGTCGCTCCGGAACCGAATGTCGACGGAACGAAATGACAACGGTAGATCCTTATTCCTGGTGCTCGTGGCTCTCTAAAACCATACACTTGTTCTCCTCTGTCTCTTACCTGTGTCGAGATAATCGAGAATCATGGAGCGTTCGTGTCGCTCCGGAACCGAAAGTCGTCGGTTCGAAACGAGAACGTTAGATCCATATTCCTGATCGTTGAGGCACTCTAAAACTATTAGGCTGTTTTGCTCTCTGATGCCCGTGGACCGAGAGAACGTAGAATAACGGAGCGATCGTGTCGCTCCGGAGCCCGAGCGAAAAAATTCTAAGTCCCCGTTCGTGTCGCTCCGGAGCCCGAGCGAAAAAATTCTAAGTCCCCGTTCGTGTCGCTCCGGAACCGAATGTCGACGGAACGAAATGACAACGGTAGATCCTTATTCCTGGTGCTCGTGGCTCTCTAAAACCATACACTTGTTCTCCTCTGTCTCTTACCTGTGTCGAGATAATCGAGAATCATGGAGCGTTCGTGTCGCTCCGGAACCGAAAGTCGTCGGTTCGAAACGAGAACGTTAGATCCATATTCCTGATCGTTGAGGCACTCTAAAACTATTAGGCTGTTTTGCTCTCTGATGCCCGTGGACCGAGAGAACGTAGAATAACGGAGCGATCGTGTCGCTCCGGAGCCCGAGCGAAAAAATTCTAAGTCCCCGTTCGTGTCGCTCCGGAGCCCGAGCGAAAAAATTCTAAGTCCCCGTTCGTGTCGCTCCGGAACCGAATGTCGACGGAACGAAATGACAACGGTAGATCCTTATTCCTGGTGCTCGTGGCTCTCTAAAACCATACACTTGTTCTCCTCTGTCTCTTACCTGTGTCGAGATAATCGAGAATCATGGAGCGTTCGTGTCGCTCCGGAACCGAAAGTCGTCGGTTCGAAACGAGAACGTTAGATCCATATTCCTGATCGTTGAGGCACTCTAAAACTATTAGGCTGTTTTGCTCTCTGATGCCCGTGGACCGAGAGAACGTAGAATAACGGAGCGATCGTGTCGCTCCGGAGCCCGAGCGAAAAAATTCTAAGTCCCCGTTCGTGTCGCTCCGGAGCCCGAGCGAAAAAATTCTAAGTCCCCGTTCGTGTCGCTCCGGAACCGAATGTCGACGGAACGAAATGACAACGGTAGATCCTTATTCCTGGTGCTCGTGGCTCTCTAAAACCATACACTTGTTCTCCTCTGTCTCTTACCTGTGTCGAGATAATCGAGAATCATGGAGCGTTCGTGTCGCTCCGGAACCGAAAGTCGTCGGTTCGAAACGAGAACGTTAGATCCATATTCCTGATCGTTGAGGCACTCTAAAACTATTAGGCTGTTTTGCTCTCTGATGCCCGTGGACCGAGAGAACGTAGAATAACGGAGCGATCGTGTCGCTCCGGAGCCCGAGCGAAAAAATTCTAAGTCCCCGTTCGTGTCGCTCCGGAGCCCGAGCGAAAAAATTCTAAGTCCCCGTTCGTGTCGCTCCGGAACCGAATGTCGACGGAACGAAATGACAACGGTAGATCCTTATTCCTGGTGCTCGTGGCTCTCTAAAACCATACACTTGTTCTCCTCTGTCTCTTACCTGTGTCGAGATAATCGAGAATCATGGAGCGTTCGTGTCGCTCCGGAACCGAAAGTCGTCGGTTCGAAACGAGAACGTTAGATCCATATTCCTGATCGTTGAGGCACTCTAAAACTATTAGGCTGTTTTGCTCTCTGATGCCCGTGGACCGAGAGAACGTAGAATAACGGAGCGATCGTGTCGCTCCGGAGCCCGAGCGAAAAAATTCTAAGTCCCCGTTCGTGTCGCTCCGGAGCCCGAGCGAAAAAATTCCAAGTCCCCGTTCGTGTCGCTCCGGATTGCTGAGTCGAATTGTGTGCAAGTGCCAGCGGCGTAGTGTTTCTTCGGCCGTTGCGCAGTATTGCCGGCGGGGTATCGTTTCGTCGTTCGTGGTGTACGACTAGTGGAATATTTACCTACGTATAAATAATCTGCGCATGAATGGCGGGAGTATTTAACGGGTGCGTTCGATAGAGAATATGGTCAAGTACACGGTCGTATTGGTCCGATTTGTTTCAACGAGATTCCCTCTGTCCCTATCTTTTTTTTTCTATGTGGACGTTCTATACGCCAGCAGCGTATTGCTTTCTCGCTTACTGCGTACAAGTGCCAGCGGCGTATTGTTTTCTCGCCTACTGCGTACATGTGCCAGCGGCGTATTGTTTCGTAGTTCGCTGTGGCCGACTAGTCGGATGTTTGCGCGCTTATAAACAATGCGCGCAAACGCGGCGGGAACGCGCACCGCGCGCGTTCGATAGAGAATATCGTCAAGTTTACGTTGATATTGGTCCGATTTGTTTCAACGAGATTCCCTCTGTCCCTATCTTTTTTTTTCTATGTCGACGTTCTATACGCCAGAAGCGTATTGCTTTCTCGCCTACTGCGTACAAGTGCCAGCGGCGTATTGTTTTCTCGCCTACTGCGTACATGTGCCAGCGGCGTATTGTTTCGTAGTTCGCTGTGGCCGACTAGTCGGATGTTTGCGCGCTTATAAACAATGCGCGCAAACGCGGCGGGAACGCGCACCGCGCGCGTTCGATAGAGAATATCGTCAAGTTTACGTTGATATTGGTCCGATTTGTTTCAACGAGATTCCCTCTGTCCCTATCTTTTTTTTTCTATGCCGACGTTCTATACGCCAGCGGCGTATTGCTTTCTCACCTACTGCGTACAAGTGCC
>NW_027480881.1:35000-42500 GCF_051401765.1 Calliopsis andreniformis | reverse complement strand
CCGGATATAAAATTTCTGATAGCGATATGCGTTGCGATGCACAATTTTCGTGTGGAATATCGGGGCCCTTTGTTTCCCAGAGGTCTTTATATAATTTTTTCACCTCTTCAGCAGCGGGGGGCATCCTAGGAGGATCAATAAATGATGGGTCGCCTTTATAAACTATATCGGCTAATTTTTTTGGGCACTCTTTATACAATTCCTGACAGCGAGCGTACCTGAACTTTTTACGTCTATTACTGTTCGTTTTATTTTTATTGTTGTTGCATGCTCTACTATTGTTACTTTTATTGTTACTTTTATTGTTATTTTTATTGTTATTTTTATTGTTATTATTATGGTTGTTGTTATTGTTATAGCTTATATTGTTTTTGTTGATATTTCTATTGCTGTTATTGGTATATTTTCCGTTAGTATTTTTACCTGTTGCCTGATTTTTATCTATTTTATTCGTAATGTTTCTTTGTAGGAACTCTAATAGGTTTTCTGACACAAAGGTATCTATTTCTGCTTTTAAGACGTCTATGTTATTCTTGTTTTTAATCCATATCGCGCGTAAAGTATTATATATTTCTCTTATTTGGTCTGGAATTTTAGTAATATTTTCTTCATTTTCAATCGCCTCTGTGATTTTTATCTTCCACTCAATATCTTCACACTCCTGCATGCTTTCATCGGAACCCTGACGAACAGTTTCCGCTATTGTTGCACTATTGGCTTGCTCAAATGACTCTATATAATCATGTGCGTCTTCAAATTCGTCTTCCGATGAGTCTTGCATAATGTCGGCATTTAAAAGCACGTCAGTATTCGCATGCATTGGCCTATTCCTAATTTCCTTTTTACGCAGATCTGATCTTTTATCGCTAATTTGTTTTAGGGACTTGCCAGTTAGAAATTTTTGGATCTCTTTATTTGGATGTTTGTATGAGCTGAATTGAGCATCCAATTGCATCAACAGTTCAGTTTCCTGTGATGACCATATTCCCTTAGCGGATCTGCCATCTGTAGCGCCGGTTGGATCCGTAACGCTTTTATGTGATTCCTTTCGTTTTTTATTGCGCAGGGCCGGATGTTCGTGGCGTTCATGCGTAGATAGGCCTCTTATTGAGTCGAATGATTTGGAGCATAGTTCGCATTGGAAAGCTTTCTGTTCCTGATTATTAGCATCAACTTTACATTTTGGTATATGGCACCTTACGCCGTGGAGCTTTTCAAAAGGCTTCTCACATTTAGCGCATATCCAGCTCACGGGTTTTCCTAAATGATGCTCTTTCAGATGTTTGTCCAGATCCGAGGCGCCGAGAAATATATAATTCAGTCCATGCTTATTACAGAACGGGCAAGCAACATCTTCCTGCAAGAAAGGGATAATAAATATAGGGATATAGTCGCGTTCCGTTGGAATTGCCAGGTCGTCTAAGTTTGTCCCCTCCAAAGCGGATGTATCCGCCACAGCAGTTCCGGGACAAGAATCTGCTGTGTCCGAGGCTTTATCCGTATTGATTTCCAAGTCCATAATTGTAAAATTGTATATTAAATCCGAGGACGGCACAAACAGATCCAAAAGTGTGAGTAGTCATGTCCGTTGGTGAGTAAGCCGGTTCGACATCAGGTAGCATTCCAGCGTCTACGACGTGATACTATTCTAGTGATTGTATCCTAGTCTTCACAACCGAAGTTGTTGTCGGCGTGCCGATGGTTTGGTTTAGGGTGTAATTCCAATCTTCCCTTGACTTTCGTCAAGGTGTAACCTAGGGACCGTCTGCCACCTCACGCAAGCGTGAGGGCCCAGCGGGACCGCGAGGAGGTCGTCCCTGTTAGGGTGGGAGAGGCTTAAGGGCCACTAGGACCTATATTACGCATCACCACCCCCTGCAGCTATGGCTCTCCTGCCCATCGCACTAGCGCTTCGTGCGACGGACAAGAGAGTCATAGTTACTCCCGCCGTTTACCCGCGCTTTTTTGAATTTCTTCACGTTGACATTCAGAGCACTGGGCAGAAATCACATTGCGTCAACACCCGCGGGGGCCATCGCAATGCTTTGTTTTAATTAGACAGTCGGATTCCCCTGGTCCGTGCCAGTTCTGAGCCGAGCGTTGAATGGCGGCCGAAGAAACGACACGCGACGGCTGAACCGACGCGGAAGCCTCGCAGCAAGGAAGATCCGCGGGAGGCCAAGGCACGGGACCGAGTTCGGATCCCAGGACGTCGACCGAAGTCTAAGACCCTTCACCTCGCCCAGGCCCGGCACGTCAGCCAGACCCGCTTCCCGACCAAGCCCGACACGCCCCGCTCCTCAGAGCCAATCCTTATTCCGAAGTTACGGATCCAATTTGCCGACTTCCCTTACCTACATTAATCTATCGACTAGAGGCTCTTGACCTTGGAGACCTGCTGCGGATATGGGTACGAACCGGCGCGAGACCTCCCGTGGCCCTCTCCTGGATTTTCAAGGTCCGAGGGGAATATCCAGACACCGCAGCAACTGCGGTGCTCTTCGCGTTCCGAACCCTATCTCCTTGCTAGAAGTTTCCAGGGAACTCGAACGCTTATACAGAAAAGAAAACTCTTCCCAGATCTCCCGACGGCTTCTCCAGGTCATTTTGGGTTACCCCGACGAACACTCAATGAGGGCCCGGATGTTAAACGGTTCCGCTGCCGGGTTCCGGAATAGCAACCGGATTCCCTTTCGCCCAACGTGTGTGTGTCTCTTTTTTTTATCTTTCAATTTATCTCTTTGTATAATAATATGTTTGCAGACATTGATTTTAGGACACCACATTTGCATAGGATTTCTCTTAGGGCTTAGGATCGACTGACTCGTGTGCAACGGCTGTTCACACGAAACCCTTCTCCACGTCAGTCCTCCAGGGTCTCGCTAGAGTATTTGCTACTACCACCAAGATCTGCACCGACGGCGGCTCCAGGCAGGCTCACGCCCAGACCCTTCTGCGCACACCGCCGCGACCCTCCTACTCGTCAGGGCTTCATGGAGGACGGTCACCAGTAATGGCACCGTCCCTCCCCACTTGCCGCTGACGGCAGAGTATAGGCGCGACGCTTCAGCGCCATCCATTTTCAGGGCTAGTTGCTTCGGCAGGTGAGTTGTTACACACTCCTTAGCGGATTCCGACTTCCATGGCCACCGTCCTGCTGTCTTAAGCAACCAACGCCTTTCATGGTATCCCATAAACGTCGACTTAGGCGCCTTAACTCTGCGTTTGGTTCATCCCACAGCGCCAGTTCTGCTTACCAAAATTGGCCCACTTGGCACTCTAATCCGAAATCTCGTGGCTTCAATGAACCAAGCAAGCCAGAGATCTCACCCATTTAAAGTTTGAGAATAGGTTGAGGTCGTTTCGGCCCCAAGGCCTCTAATCATTCGCTTTACCAGATGAGACTCGACGCGTCCCCGAAGGAACGGAGGAGTGAGTGCCAGCTATCCTGAGGGAAACTTCGGAGGGAACCAGCTACTAGATGGTTCGATTAGTCTTTCGCCCCTATACCTAGTTCCAGCGATCGATTTGCACGTCAGAATCGCTACGGACCTCCATCAGGGTTTCCCCTGACTTCGTCCTGACCAGGCATAGTTCACCATCTTTCGGGTACCAACGTGTACGCTCTAGGTGCGCCTCTTCTCGCAATGAGAACGAGACGCCCCGGGAGTGCGGAGCACTATGCAGCGCCCATCCTCCCTCGGCCGACGCAAAGGACGACCTTCACTTTCATTTCGCCTTTAGGTTTACTCATCCCAATGACTCGCGCACATGTTAGGCTCCTTGGTCCGTGTTTCAAGACGGGTCCTGAGAGTACCCAAAGCAATAGCGCCGCCGACAGGTAATTCAAAGCTTGGCCAGTCCGAGGGCTCCGCCGGCTAACAGCTGGCCAGGCCCGTGAACGGGAAAGACGTCCGTACCACAGGGCAAACAAAGCTGACCGAGCTTGCGGCGGGCCTGACGCACCGTTCGAATGAGAAGACTGGTTGCGGCCCGATACCATCTGGGGGAACACCGTCGCGCAGCCGGTCGGGTCACCGAGGGTCCGTCGCGCACGCACAAGGCGACGCAACGGTCTAACCGCCCGGGCCGTAGACCGACACGCAACGGGTCGCGACGTCCTACTAGGGGAGAAGTGCACGTCTACGTAGCCGGAACGTTCGCCGTTGGCCGTAACATCCGTGCGCCCTCCTTGCGGAAAAGCGACGGACACCCCTTTCGGGGTTTCGCGCACCAACGGGAGCCAGCATTTGTCGACGATGAATCTCCCCTTTCGAACTTTTGGGTTTCTCAGGTTTACCCCTGAACGGTTTCACGTACTCTTGAACTCTCTCTTCAAAGTTCTTTTCAACTTTCCCTCACGGTACTTGTTCGCTATCGGTCTCGTGGTAGTATTTAGCCTTAGATGGAGTTTACCACCCACTTAGGGCTGCATTCTCAAGCAACCCGACTCTAAGGAGAGACCCTCCCGAGACGCGCACCGGTCGCTACGGGCCTGGCACCCTCTATGGGTAAATGGCCCCATTCAAGATGGACTTGGACGCGATGCAACGTCACGGGATAAACGGATCCTCCCGAACACTACATTTCCCTGCGGCAGTACCGCGGGATTCAGTGCTGGGCTCTTTCCTGTTCGCTCGCCGCTACTAAGGAAATCCTTGTTAGTTTCTTTTCCTCCGCTTAGTAATATGCTTAAATTCAGCGGGTAATCTCGCCTACTCTGAGGTCGTCGTATACGTGTTAAATATATCACACACGTAGAGTGATATATTTTATATATGTGTAAAAATGACGAAAGAAGCTGTGGCGTAATCCTCGTACAACGGGGGCACACAACCGAGAGAAGCGGACCAGGCAGAGTGTGTGAACGAATGTTACGAGAAATGGGAAATGAGAGAGAGACTTGAGATCATGTTCGATGCGTCGTCCCAACTTCGCCGTGTGCCTTCGGAATATGTTGTCGTAACGCAACAGCAGCGTTTCCAAAGGTAAGGAAGCTCCTCGTAATTCGCCAGAAGTGATCAGCGGAAAGTAAGTCACATCGTCCTTAATGCGCCACACCAAAGCATCTTCGCGTCTCGTTTAATTCGATCTAAAGGAGAGAGACTCTCGCCAGGCGACTGCCGGTATGGTTTAACGCCCGTCCGCTTGCTTTTTGTATAGCTTTCGTGGACTGGACGACCGGACTTGACGCGCGGTCTCTCTCGGCGATCGACTAACGCGAAGACATGGGGCGACCGGACGCTGCTACCTTTCCACCTCCTCCTTCTAGGAGAGAAGTCATCCCTATGTGATGAGTCATATATATGGCGGCTGTGTAAGCCTCGCCAAAGAGGATTCAGGATACAGAAACAAGTTGTAGTACAACACAACACATTCACGGAGCCACAAACGACTCGACCGAAACGTGGCCGGGGAAGATGCATCCCGGAACTTCATCGTTTCGACGAATGAGTGCCTCCTTTTCGCGTTGTTCCTGCAACAAGACGATCCCTCTAGAATCCCTGGGGCTCTGTTTCTCGTCATACATTTCTTCACCACACTACACGGGTGGGGTATACGCGATCTCGTGTTCATGCTCACTCGCACACCCTTTCATTGTCCTTCTCTGTAGTCTCACGACAAACTCTCTTGTGTGTCGTTGCGGGTTACGCACGCCTCTTTCTTACACGCATCATTTCAGACTACGTCGGGAGCGCGGATGAAAACTCGCACGAAAAGCGAACGCTGTCTGTTAACAATCACGAGGGTATTTGGCGAGACACGGAGGCTGGTCGATGATCGTACGTCCGCGCGCTTGCGTCCGGAGCGGTGCACATACACACACGGGCGGTCGACAAATTAAGCGACTCACGACGCCGTGTGAAAATTAGCACTCACGCAAGTCCGGAACGACAAAGCAACGACGATGACGACGATGTCTCCAGTCATCTGCCGCGTACACACAACCTTCTTCCCTCCATGACGTCTAGAGCGTATTCTCGCTTGTTTTCGTGCGACCGCGGCAAACGCCGACGAACGGTCCAACAATCGCTCGTACGTGACACCGAGATGCCAACGTAAGCAGTCTTAAGGTTACGTGAACGACCCTCAGCCAGGCGTGGTCCAGGAATTGTATCCGTGGACCGCAATGTGCGTTCGAAATGTCGATGTTCATGTGTCCTGCAGTTCACACGTTGACGCGCAATTAGCTGCGTTCTTCATCGACCCACGAGCCAAGTGATCCACCGTTCAGGGTTGTATTTTAATATTCTGTGTTCATGTATATATATATATCATACTCGTATATAGTTCTCGGGTTCGGAAGAATCCGAGACCCGCGCCTCCAACTAGCACACGGTCGATGGAGGTTCGGGCGTCGCGACACTTCGTCCGAACGAACGAAAGTGACGACACAGGGGTCTCTGGGATGCGGTTCCGCACGGAGACCGCCACGCAATTGCGAACGGTTCCCGTAACGGCCAGGCGTAGAGTACATTTAAAAACCTAGGATCAACCTGGAGAGTACGATGGAGCCGACGGGGATACCCCGATCAAGTGAACCACGTACATCCACGGTGTTCTCCTCTGAAACGACACCCCCCATTTTATTGTCGCAGCGCCCTGCACGTACGTATTCCCCTCCTGATTTGGATAGCCGATTAGAACGGACTTCGCAGCCGGCTTCGATCGGTCTTTCTCATCCCCTTAAATTCACACACAAATTCCATTATTCTTGGGAGTCAGACTCACGAAAGTCGAAGCTGTTAACAGCCGGTCCACAGTTGTTGTTCACACGGCAGGAATACGTACCCTACGGCCGCACATCGACGCGGGATACGTGTCGCGTCCTAGGTTACCCGGGCCCTCTCTTTCTCAAGAGAGGGTCCACATCCGCTGGACGGTTCGGAGAGAACAACGAGGTAAAGAGACGAAGAAACACCGGGAGCGGGATGCGAATGGGAAAACGTTTGCTTTCGCACTCGTGCGCTCATATCGGTTATTCTCCTTAACCTCTTCTTCGCTCGCTTTTCATTATTCCCACCGAAAATAGGAGAAACGGGCGCAGCCTCGCGCAAGCAGCTGGCAAGCACGCTCTCTCTCCTCTCTCTGCCGCGCGAGTATGCACCGTATATATTAGCGGCGGGTGTGTGACCGAAACATCGCGCAGCGACGGGACCATGTCTTCCATAAGATATGAAAGACCCCGATATCATGCTGTGGCGACGGGGCTATCGGAGATGCACCTCACGCAAGCGCTATATATATCGACGCAATGCTTACGCGCCGAGGAGGGAACGATACATCCCAAACTGGCGGGCTCTTTGTAAACGCTGGGACAAAGCCTCACGCAGGCAGTCGAGAAGGAACAGTTTCGCTCCATCGAAGATGCCGCGCGTACGTACAACGGCGGGTGCGACGAAGCATCGCGCAACGACGGGACAATGTCCTCCATGCGAAATTGCATGCAAGACCCCGATCATGTTGCCCGATGACATCGGTGATCGACACCTCACGCTA
>NW_027480881.1:25000-32500 GCF_051401765.1 Calliopsis andreniformis | reverse complement strand
CTGAGACATGCATGGCTTAATCTTTGAGACAAGCATATGACTACTGGCAGGATCAACCAGGGAGCGAGCTTCGTAAAGACTCCTCCTCCTCTCCTACTTCACCATCGTCGTCGGTTTCACTTTTGCAGATCACCGATCGACGACACTCTCTTTTCTCTCTAGTTTCTAATTTTCGAGACAAGAATTATCACACAGAGAAATATCCACGAAACTATTCTCTCCGTCGTGATACTTGAGCTCCTTCGGCAACGATCCACCAGCCTTTCACACACAATTCTTCTTCATATGAGAGTGAAGAATCACAGAACATATCCTTCCACAAAAATATTCCTGTGAACTTCCTCTCTCTCGGATCGAGCCGCCCTTTCACACAATTTCCAGAGCCAAGCATCACAGTGATATCTTGCTCGCACGTCACTACTCCTTTCTCATCTTTTACTTTCAATCAATTGGGATTGCACACCTCAACACAATTCAGATAGATCCACAATTTTTCGTGTGCACAAATATCCCACAACACATGTTCAGAAACTCGTGACACGAACAGCAAACTCATGTGATCCACAGTATTAAATCTTTGCTTTTGCGTGTCACGTAAAGATTGTAACTTCGACAAGGAGTCTCGGTTCGTTCATTTATTTGACAATTCCAACATTGGTGTCGGACCTCGACAAGCACGAATCACACACGCCGTTGGTCATCCATCGGTAAGCACGTACACCGGACCTCCGCAGAAAACTCTACGGAGCGGTATACGCTCGCGCTAAGCATCCATCGTACAGGCACGTAAACCACTCACGCTGGTCACTGACGACGAAGCGCGTATCAAGCACGCTGGGCAAAGTCGACAGAAGCGCGTAATAGTGGCATGCCGAAACATATCGAGATAGCGCGTTAAGCGTCGTGCTGGGCATAGCGAGCTGGCGCGGAATGTGCGCGCTGCACATATCGAAAATCTGACACCTCTTGATATTTAGGCTTTCCATTCTCACGTAAGCCCGGCGCCCGCCTTAAAGACGGAACGTTTCGTTCAGTTTAAATAAACTCATTCGCTCGGACAAAGAGTTGATGCTCAGTAAGTACGAGTATACACGCTAGTGCATACAAGTCACCAACGTCCAAAGGACGATTACCACATAAGGGCCATTCGGTCTTAGACACCGACCCGTGGTCATGCTGTGTAGAGAAAGATCCGGAACGTAAACCGTTCGAAGACACTCGAGATACAAGATCCCGAGGAGCGGTGGACTGCTTCTCGACCGAGATCGTAGAATAGCCACGCGCCCAGCGATGCCTCGACCGGCACGCCCGGACCGACGCTTCTCTTATAGATACCGAGTGGCCGGCCGAGAGGCCGGCGACGGCCGACCGTAGCCGCGCGGCCTTACGGTGGGAACTCGCCGCGCGTGCAGCACTCCCGGCCGGTACGCTGCCACTTAGACTCGGCAGATGAACACGTACACGTACGAGGTCGTATAAAAGTAACTTAATACTAAACTGCGGACATTATACTGCTATAATCACAAACTTTCAACATGTTTCAACCACATATTTTAAGACTATATACATACAGATATAGCAATATTGAAAATATTCTAAGTCCCCGTTCGTGTCGCTCCGGAACCGAATGTCGACGGAACGAAATGACAACGGTAGATCCTTATTCCTGGTGCTCGTGGCTCTCTAAAACCATACACTTGTTCTCCTCTGTCTCTTACCTGTGTCGAGATAATCGAGAATCATGGAGCGTTCGTGTCGCTCCGGAACCGAAAGTCGTCGGTTCGAAACGAGAACGTTAGATCCATATTCCTGATCGTTGAGGCACTCTAAAACTATTAGGCTGTTTTGCTCTCTGATGCCCGTGGACCGAGAGAACGTAGAATAACGGAGCGATCGTGTCGCTCCGGAGCCCGAGCGAAAAAATTCTAAGTCCCCGTTCGTGTCGCTCCGGAGCCCGAGCGAAAAAATTCTAAGTCCCCGTTCGTGTCGCTCCGGAACCGAATGTCGACGGAACGAAATGACAACGGTAGATCCTTATTCCTGGTGCTCGTGGCTCTCTAAAACCATACACTTGTTCTCCTCTGTCTCTTACCTGTGTCGAGATAATCGAGAATCATGGAGCGTTCGTGTCGCTCCGGAACCGAAAGTCGTCGGTTCGAAACGAGAACGTTAGATCCATATTCCTGATCGTTGAGGCACTCTAAAACTATTAGGCTGTTTTGCTCTCTGATGCCCGTGGACCGAGAGAACGTAGAATAACGGAGCGATCGTGTCGCTCCGGAGCCCGAGCGAAAAAATTCTAAGTCCCCGTTCGTGTCGCTCCGGAGCCCGAGCGAAAAAATTCTAAGTCCCCGTTCGTGTCGCTCCGGAACCGAATGTCGACGGAACGAAATGACAACGGTAGATCCTTATTCCTGGTGCTCGTGGCTCTCTAAAACCATACACTTGTTCTCCTCTGTCTCTTACCTGTGTCGAGATAATCGAGAATCATGGAGCGTTCGTGTCGCTCCGGAACCGAAAGTCGTCGGTTCGAAACGAGAACGTTAGATCCATATTCCTGATCGTTGAGGCACTCTAAAACTATTAGGCTGTTTTGCTCTCTGATGCCCGTGGACCGAGAGAACGTAGAATAACGGAGCGATCGTGTCGCTCCGGAGCCCGAGCGAAAAAATTCTAAGTCCCCGTTCGTGTCGCTCCGGAGCCCGAGCGAAAAAATTCTAAGTCCCCGTTCGTGTCGCTCCGGAACCGAATGTCGACGGAACGAAATGACAACGGTAGATCCTTATTCCTGGTGCTCGTGGCTCTCTAAAACCATACACTTGTTCTCCTCTGTCTCTTACCTGTGTCGAGATAATCGAGAATCATGGAGCGTTCGTGTCGCTCCGGAACCGAAAGTCGTCGGTTCGAAACGAGAACGTTAGATCCATATTCCTGATCGTTGAGGCACTCTAAAACTATTAGGCTGTTTTGCTCTCTGATGCCCGTGGACCGAGAGAACGTAGAATAACGGAGCGATCGTGTCGCTCCGGAGCCCGAGCGAAAAAATTCTAAGTCCCCGTTCGTGTCGCTCCGGAGCCCGAGCGAAAAAATTCTAAGTCCCCGTTCGTGTCGCTCCGGAACCGAATGTCGACGGAACGAAATGACAACGGTAGATCCTTATTCCTGGTGCTCGTGGCTCTCTAAAACCATACACTTGTTCTCCTCTGTCTCTTACCTGTGTCGAGATAATCGAGAATCATGGAGCGTTCGTGTCGCTCCGGAACCGAAAGTCGTCGGTTCGAAACGAGAACGTTAGATCCATATTCCTGATCGTTGAGGCACTCTAAAACTATTAGGCTGTTTTGCTCTCTGATGCCCGTGGACCGAGAGAACGTAGAATAACGGAGCGATCGTGTCGCTCCGGAGCCCGAGCGAAAAAATTCTAAGTCCCCGTTCGTGTCGCTCCGGAGCCCGAGCGAAAAAATTCTAAGTCCCCGTTCGTGTCGCTCCGGAACCGAATGTCGACGGAACGAAATGACAACGGTAGATCCTTATTCCTGGTGCTCGTGGCTCTCTAAAACCATACACTTGTTCTCCTCTGTCTCTTACCTGTGTCGAGATAATCGAGAATCATGGAGCGTTCGTGTCGCTCCGGAACCGAAAGTCGTCGGTTCGAAACGAGAACGTTAGATCCATATTCCTGATCGTTGAGGCACTCTAAAACTATTAGGCTGTTTTGCTCTCTGATGCCCGTGGACCGAGAGAACGTAGAATAACGGAGCGATCGTGTCGCTCCGGAGCCCGAGCGAAAAAATTCTAAGTCCCCGTTCGTGTCGCTCCGGAGCCCGAGCGAAAAAATTCTAAGTCCCCGTTCGTGTCGCTCCGGAACCGAATGTCGACGGAACGAAATGACAACGGTAGATCCTTATTCCTGGTGCTCGTGGCTCTCTAAAACCATACACTTGTTCTCCTCTGTCTCTTACCTGTGTCGAGATAATCGAGAATCATGGAGCGTTCGTGTCGCTCCGGAACCGAAAGTCGTCGGTTCGAAACGAGAACGTTAGATCCATATTCCTGATCGTTGAGGCACTCTAAAACTATTAGGCTGTTTTGCTCTCTGATGCCCGTGGACCGAGAGAACGTAGAATAACGGAGCGATCGTGTCGCTCCGGAGCCCGAGCGAAAAAATTCTAAGTCCCCGTTCGTGTCGCTCCGGAGCCCGAGCGAAAAAATTCTAAGTCCCCGTTCGTGTCGCTCCGGAACCGAATGTCGACGGAACGAAATGACAACGGTAGATCCTTATTCCTGGTGCTCGTGGCTCTCTAAAACCATACACTTGTTCTCCTCTGTCTCTTACCTGTGTCGAGATAATCGAGAATCATGGAGCGTTCGTGTCGCTCCGGAACCGAAAGTCGTCGGTTCGAAACGAGAACGTTAGATCCATATTCCTGATCGTTGAGGCACTCTAAAACTATTAGGCTGTTTTGCTCTCTGATGCCCGTGGACCGAGAGAACGTAGAATAACGGAGCGATCGTGTCGCTCCGGAGCCCGAGCGAAAAAATTCTAAGTCCCCGTTCGTGTCGCTCCGGAGCCCGAGCGAAAAAATTCTAAGTCCCCGTTCGTGTCGCTCCGGAACCGAATGTCGACGGAACGAAATGACAACGGTAGATCCTTATTCCTGGTGCTCGTGGCTCTCTAAAACCATACACTTGTTCTCCTCTGTCTCTTACCTGTGTCGAGATAATCGAGAATCATGGAGCGTTCGTGTCGCTCCGGAACCGAAAGTCGTCGGTTCGAAACGAGAACGTTAGATCCATATTCCTGATCGTTGAGGCACTCTAAAACTATTAGGCTGTTTTGCTCTCTGATGCCCGTGGACCGAGAGAACGTAGAATAACGGAGCGATCGTGTCGCTCCGGAGCCCGAGCGAAAAAATTCTAAGTCCCCGTTCGTGTCGCTCCGGAGCCCGAGCGAAAAAATTCTAAGTCCCCGTTCGTGTCGCTCCGGAACCGAATGTCGACGGAACGAAATGACAACGGTAGATCCTTATTCCTGGTGCTCGTGGCTCTCTAAAACCATACACTTGTTCTCCTCTGTCTCTTACCTGTGTCGAGATAATCGAGAATCATGGAGCGTTCGTGTCGCTCCGGAACCGAAAGTCGTCGGTTCGAAACGAGAACGTTAGATCCATATTCCTGATCGTTGAGGCACTCTAAAACTATTAGGCTGTTTTGCTCTCTGATGCCCGTGGACCGAGAGAACGTAGAATAACGGAGCGATCGTGTCGCTCCGGAGCCCGAGCGAAAAAATTCTAAGTCCCCGTTCGTGTCGCTCCGGAGCCCGAGCGAAAAAATTCTAAGTCCCCGTTCGTGTCGCTCCGGAACCGAATGTCGACGGAACGAAATGACAACGGTAGATCCTTATTCCTGGTGCTCGTGGCTCTCTAAAACCATACACTTGTTCTCCTCTGTCTCTTACCTGTGTCGAGATAATCGAGAATCATGGAGCGTTCGTGTCGCTCCGGAACCGAAAGTCGTCGGTTCGAAACGAGAACGTTAGATCCATATTCCTGATCGTTGAGGCACTCTAAAACTATTAGGCTGTTTTGCTCTCTGATGCCCGTGGACCGAGAGAACGTAGAATAACGGAGCGATCGTGTCGCTCCGGAGCCCGAGCGAAAAAATTCTAAGTCCCCGTTCGTGTCGCTCCGGAGCCCGAGCGAAAAAATTCTAAGTCCCCGTTCGTGTCGCTCCGGAACCGAATGTCGACGGAACGAAATGACAACGGTAGATCCTTATTCCTGGTGCTCGTGGCTCTCTAAAACCATACACTTGTTCTCCTCTGTCTCTTACCTGTGTCGAGATAATCGAGAATCATGGAGCGTTCGTGTCGCTCCGGAACCGAAAGTCGTCGGTTCGAAACGAGAACGTTAGATCCATATTCCTGATCGTTGAGGCACTCTAAAACTATTAGGCTGTTTTGCTCTCTGATGCCCGTGGACCGAGAGAACGTAGAATAACGGAGCGATCGTGTCGCTCCGGAGCCCGAGCGAAAAAATTCTAAGTCCCCGTTCGTGTCGCTCCGGAGCCCGAGCGAAAAAATTCTAAGTCCCCGTTCGTGTCGCTCCGGAACCGAATGTCGACGGAACGAAATGACAACGGTAGATCCTTATTCCTGGTGCTCGTGGCTCTCTAAAACCATACACTTGTTCTCCTCTGTCTCTTACCTGTGTCGAGATAATCGAGAATCATGGAGCGTTCGTGTCGCTCCGGAACCGAAAGTCGTCGGTTCGAAACGAGAACGTTAGATCCATATTCCTGATCGTTGAGGCACTCTAAAACTATTAGGCTGTTTTGCTCTCTGATGCCCGTGGACCGAGAGAACGTAGAATAACGGAGCGATCGTGTCGCTCCGGAGCCCGAGCGAAAAAATTCTAAGTCCCCGTTCGTGTCGCTCCGGAGCCCGAGCGAAAAAATTCCAAGTCCCCGTTCGTGTCGCTCCGGATTGCTGAGTCGAATTGTGTGCAAGTGCCAGCGGCGTAGTGTTTCTTCGGCCGTTGCGCAGTATTGCCGGCGGGGTATCGTTTCGTCGTTCGTGGTGTACGACTAGTGGAATATTTACCTACGTATAAATAATCTGCGCATGAATGGCGGGAGTATTTAACGGGTGCGTTCGATAGAGAATATGGTCAAGTACACGGTCGTATTGGTCCGATTTGTTTCAACGAGATTCCCTCTGTCCCTATCTTTTTTTTTCTATGTCGACGTTCTATACGCCAGCAGCGTATTGCTTTCTCGCCTACTGCGTACAAGTGCCAGCGGCGTATTGTTTTCTCGCCTACTGCGTACATGTGCCAGCGGCGTATTGTTTCGTAGTTCGCTGTGGCCGACTAGTCGGATGTTTGCGCGCTTATAAACAATGCGCGCAAACGCGGCGGGAACGCGCACCGCGCGCGTTCGATAGAGAATATCGTCAAGTTTACGTTGATATTGGTCCGATTTGTTTCAACGAGATTCCCTCTGTCCCTATCTTTTTTTTTCTATGTCGACGTTCTATACGCCAGAAGCGTATTGCTTTCTCGCCTACTGCGTACAAGTGCCAGCGGCGTATTGTTTTCTCGCCTACTGCGTACATGTGCCAGCGGCGTATTGTTTCGTAGTTCGCTGTGGCCGACTAGTCGGATGTTTGCGCGCTTATAAACAATGCGCGCAAACGCGGCGGGAACGCGCACCGCGCGCGTTCGATAGAGAATATCGTCAAGTTTACGTTGATATTGGTCCGATTTGTTTCAACGAGATTCCCTCTGTCCCTATCTTTTTTTTTCTATGCCGACGTTCTATACGCCAGCGGCGTATTGCTTTCTCACCTACTGCGTACAAGTGCCAGCGGCGTATTGGTTTCTCGCTTACTCCGTACATGTGCCAGCGTCGTATAGTTTCGTAGTTCGCTGTGGCCGACTAGTGGGATATTTACGGACGTATAAATAATCTGCGCATGAATGGCGGGAGTATTTATCGGGT
>NW_027480881.1:0-20000 GCF_051401765.1 Calliopsis andreniformis | reverse complement strand
CGATAAACTCTTCGAGCTTCTCGCCTCGAACGTCAATTCTCGTTCCGCCCCACATAGGAGACTTCGCGTTGACGTCAGCCGCAATCACGACCCGCTTATGGTGGAGGGCACAGAGTGCCTTTTCCAATCGTGCCAGACTTGGCTCAATGTCTTCCGAGCATTGAAAGTACTGGCTGATGAGGTAGAAGTTACCAAAACTACCGCTAATGTTGACGCATGACATGTGTGAGTCGCACAGGTGCGAGATTTTGACCACAGACACCCCTGGGTTTCTGACGGCAATTGCCGCCATCACCGGGACTGCGCCTGTGACTACTTTCGTCGCAACCCCAAGGCCGGGTACGGTGCCCCGAGCACTGTAGGGTTCCTGAGCGAGCAGCACATCGATGCCTTTGTCGCGCATAACGGCGTTCGTTTCGTCCAGAACAACTCGGGAGCGCCGCATATTATGCTGCAACACCCGAAGTCTACTGATTGAACCGTGTTTTGGTCTTCTAACCATAATTGGTCTGCGAGATTACCTGCACAGAAGCGGCTTGATAAGCCGCACAAGTTATGTCTCTCGACCTATGGTTGTGCTTCTTGCCCTCTGCTTTGCAATTGGAGCAAACGGGAGGTTTGTCCTTGCTTTTGCAGGTGGCAAAGGTATGCCCCTTTTCGGAGCAGTGACCGCAGACCTCATCCGATCGGCAATGCTTCGCTGTGTGGCCAAAGGCTTGACACTTGAAGCAGCGGGTGACACAGATGTAGTCCTGTACTCGACAGGACATCCAACCTATGAACACCCGACCAGAGCTCTTGAGCCTGTTGCGAACCATTGGGCTCACCTCTACGACCCAGTTGGCAGCCTCCGACTTGCCTTTCGGTGTGGTTGCAAACCGCACCTTCAGGCCAGAGGACACATCCTTCTGAGTCAGGTCAGCCAGGTTCTGCTTCCAGATACTCAAGCCGACGTCTTCCTTTTTCACCGCCTTAGGAACGTCGTACACAATAAGTGTAGGGTTCCTTTTAGACGGGACGGAGACCGACAGTCCTGCCTCCTTGAGTTTGCTACTCCCTGTGAAAGCAGCGAGATCCTCTTTGCGATCGGTCTCGACGGCGATGCCACCGTTGTGGATGCGTCGAACTGACTTCACGCGGATCTGTGCCTTCAGCGGTTTCACCAAAGACAGGACTTTACGCTTGGTCGCGTCGCTGTCCTGTACTTTGCCCTTCGGCGGGAAGATGCGCACCACATTACGTGGCGGCTGCACCGCGTCTGGGGAAACTCTCGGAGCGTCGACCTTCACCGCATCGGCGTAGGTCGACACGCGCTTCGCCGGTTGGGAGATCGCTTTGGGCTGCGGGGGCGCCTTCAGCGATCTCTTGACCGCGCTCTCTACGGCCGCTTGCGACTTTTTAACGTCGCTGCGCACCGCGGCCAGCTGGCCTTCTAAGAAGCTGTTCCGAAGAAGCAGCTCCTGTACCAACTGGTAGAGCGCGTCGGCATGTCCAAGGATACTAGACGCAGCCCATCTGTTTACCTTAGACTCCTTCTGAAAACAGACAGACCTTACGTCCGACACCTTGGCTCGGGCTTCGTCTCTGATGAGATCGAGAGGCCTCACGGTGGTCCCAGGCACCGTGGAGTACGGTGCCCTTCCCTTCTGGTCCCCTTTCTTCGTGTTGGCCTTGGCTTTGACTTTGGCGTCAGCCTTGGCCTTAGCCTCGGCGTTTGCCTCTGTCTCCGCTTTAGCCTTCACTACGATCGGGGACTCGTTCGAGACGGTTTGGCCCCCTACCCGGTCGGGTTCCTTATCCCCAGCGACCGGGTCTTTGCCTTTGGTGGGGCTTGGCGGTTCCGCCTTCACCACCACCTTTGGTGGAGTTTTGCCCGTGTTTCCACGGGGTCCGTCCTTTTTAAGCGCTGACCCACGCGCGGCGTCCTTATCAGCAGCGGGCGCGGGTTTCACGCTTTTGAGACTGCGCGCAGTCTCTCTCTCTCTCAGGCTGCTCATCCGGGCGACCGGATTCACAACCATCTGGCCCTTTTCGCTCCCTCGGGAGGGAGCTACTTTGCCTGTCGAGGCCTTACGGGTAGACGCTTTCGCGTCCTTCGCCGCAAGCCTCGCGCTTGTACGTCCCGCTAGGCTGCTGGGAGCAGCTTTCGCGTTCAATTTGGCCATTTCGTGCTTCACGTCGTGAAGCACTACTTGCGCCTGCTTGTTTGTTTTTTGGTTGGGGCGTTTCATATCCATAGTGCATATAGATTATTTCATCCCGGTGTGTGCCCCAGCCTCCTCGGACCCTCAATATGGAACCCGGCATCCACCGGGTTAGGACATCACCCGGGATATAGTCCGCACAGCCAAGGCCGACAGGGTCTCCCCTGACTCCAGGGCCCGCTTCCTCGCCCAGAGAGAACCCACTCGTGCAAGCACGTATGGTCATTCCCCAAGCCGATTGACTAGGCAAAGGGCTACTTTTCTCGCCTAGCCGCCCGTCTAGTCGAAGCGGAGGCCAAAGGTACGTGTTGGGGACGTCTCACCCGCAGGAGAGGGCCCCCTCAGATCCCAGGATCCCCTTTTCCGACGACACGGGTCGCCGCGCACGGCAAACACGCAGGAGGTGGTGATTTCGAACAGGCACCCCACTGTTCGTAGCCCGTTCCTTTTCTGGGCCCACACAATGCATGGAACTGGGCACTTGAGCCAAAGGCCCTTTGGGCCGCCTCGCTAAGATCCGATTTGCTTGGCTCTTTCGCCCTCCGAAGAGGGGTAAGCCGACCGGTGGGACCGCGTGGAGGTTCGAGATCATAACGATTTGCGTCACGAGAGGCTAAGACCAGCTCAGATAGTATATTGCGCTTCGTGATCGCCAAGAAGACATCGGACTCCCGATTGCCCTGGCGCCCAAGTCCTGTGCGGACAAGGGCATAACGCCCCCGTTGAGGCCTGTTGAGTGCCTTCGGTATACACCTCTGAACACTCAACGCACACAGCAATAGCCGGGTTTCCAGCGGCGTATTGCTTTGCACCGATTAACGGGACATTTCCGTCTTCCAGATGTAGTAGATAGGGACATTTAGTATCGGCCATAGGGTCACGAGTGACGCGCCGCACCTCGATGGATTTCCACCATAGCGACTGTGGCCCGCCAGGTGTAATGGGCAGAGACAAACTTTCCAGCTAACCCGTGCCAGGGGAACTCGCGACGTAGATGTTGGGTCACGTTTGGCTTGGAAAAACCCTGCCCTCATCCAACGAGTGGGACTCATCAGACAAGTTGGGTCTACCCTTTCGGGAAGCGGCTCGTTTAGTCAGCCCTGCACGCTGTCCAGCAACGCGCAGAGCTGTCCAGCGGGGACCACGAGGAGGTAGAGCCGCCGGTTTTCACCCGACCCCGTGCAGGTTGGCTCTGGCTTTGCCTTTGCCGTTTGACCCTACGACAACAGTACCGAAGTACCGCCTGCTCGAGTCGTCAGGGTCCGTTATATTTACCTTGGTCTTCATGTTATTGGTTCCGGGGATGTGTGGTGTGTGTTGTCCATTCTGTTTCTTTCCTTTTCAATATTGCTTTTGCAGTCTTCGTGAAGGTGCCGTAGATGTCATCTTGGATGAGTCGGGATATTGCCGGTGGCCATTCTATTTCGGTTTGTGCGATTTTGTTGCAGAGGTCTGCCCTCTCTTCTGCGTACCGGACGCAGTCATAGAGAACATGCTGTGGTGTCTCCTCTTCGTGTCCGCATTTGCATTGTGCACTATTAGCCAGGCCCTTCTGTCTAAGTTTCGCAGCGAAGTCGCCATGTCCACTCAGGAATTGCACTACATAGTGGTTTATGTGTATGCATCTGAGTGTCAAGCGTTCTTGTATATCGGAGAATATGTTATATGTATATCTGCCATTCTCCGAGTTTTGCCAATCTTGCTGCCACTGATGTACTAGAATTTTATTTATTGCTTCTTCTGGTGGTTCGTGTTCTATGTCATCCGGGAATTGATAGTTTCCAATTGTAAAAGGTATTTGTTTTCTGATTTTATATTTCAGGGCTATTTCTTGGATTTTAAGTTCGATAGGCAGTTCGCCGGCAATGACTAGGAGTGCGTCTGTTGATATTGTTCTATATGCTTTAGTCACTCGAATGAGTGCTAGTCTCTGTGCCCTTCGGAGTTCTTTTATACGGGTTAGGTTGACCATGTCATACCAAGCTGCAGCTGCATATGTTGCAATGGGTACGAACAGTCCTCTGTACAGTGTGCGGAGCGTTTTGTGGTTAAGCCCCCAGTCCTTTTTCGCTACAACGGCCATCGCATTGAATTTCTCAGCTGTTTTCGCTTTGATTTTCTCCACGTGTGTTTTCATTACTTGCTGCATGTCAAAATACACGCCAAGGTAGCGGACGCATTTTGTCATTTTTATTTGCTTATTCGAGACTTTGATTTTTGGTGGTCTCTTGATGTCTAGAAAGCCTTTCAATAGAATCATTTCCGATTTATTTGCGGATAGCGAAAGTTTCTCTTCTCGGCACCAGTCTTCGACTATTGTAGCTGCCTTTTGCCCTTGTTTTTCCAGTTGTAATCTATTGTTCCCAAGGATGAGTATCAGGAGATCATCTGCATATGCTATAGCGTCAAATCCGGCGGTTTGTAGTGTGGTGAGCAAGCTATCAAAGATCAAGTTCCATAGATGGGGTCCCAGGATGGAGCCCTGGGGGCACCCTTTGCTTACGTTTTTATGGACCTCGCCGTATTTACCCACAATCTTTACTGTGCGGTTACTGAGGTAGTCCTTCATGATCTTAAGAAGGTTTCTCGGGCAGTTTCGCTCTAATAGTCTGCACAGTACGCTGGGCCACCAGACGTTGTCAAACGCCCCAGCGATGTCAAACAGTATGGCTAAGCCATATATTTGCTCTGAATTATTTACGATTCCTCTCATGTGAATAATTGCGTCAGTTGTGGACCTTCCTTTCCGGAATCCAAACTGCTGGTTGCTCATATGGTCTGGGTGCATGAAGGTTGGTTGTAACTTGGCCGCTAGTAGTTTTTCGAGGCACTTTCCGATAACAGGTAGCAAGCAGATGGGGCGATATGAGGATGTGAGTCCTTCGTCCCTTTCTGGTCCTTTCAGTAGCGTTCTGATTGCTCCAGTCTTCCATATCTTTGGAAATACACCATGCCTAAGGCAGCCGTTGAATAGACGCCGTAGTTCAGCTCTTAAAACCGGAAATGATGCTTTCAGAATTTCCACCTCAATACGGTCGGGGCCTGGAGCTTTACCATTTTTAAGGCCCAGTATTGCTAGACGAATATCAGCATCGTCAAATTCATTGGTATCCGGTGAATCTTGTTCTATGGTGGATGTAGTTCTTCTGATCTTTTGTGTGTCAGTGAAGTCTTCTGTGTCGTCTGGGACTAGATTATTGAGGAGATTCCTTGCAGCGTTTTCCCATGTGAAGGACCGTTGATTTGGGTCTAGTGGTGTTGAGAGGGCCTTGTCGGGAGTAATTTTCTTGTTGTAGAGCTTGTATACAGTTCCCCATGGGTTTATGTTTCCCTCCTCTGTCACGAATTGATGCCAGCTAATTCTTTTGGCCCTTTTAACTTCCATCGAATAGTTCCTTAACATTCTTCGGTATTTTCGTTTCTTTTCTGCTCTTAGCTCTGCATCCCTCTCCACTTGATAGGATTTCCTGGCGTTGTATGTCTGTCGTTTCTTTTTGGTGAGTGATTCGGTCCACCATGGTACAGATTTGGTGTGGGGTCGTTTATTTTTGATTGAGGACTCACACGCTGCGAGAATTATTTCTTGTATTGTGATGGCAGCCTCCTCTACTTCGTCTCTAGTTTGCAGTTCCCAACTGTTGTTTCGATGGCTTTTTTCGGCTTCCAAGGTTTCATAAAATTTGTCCCAGTTTGCTTTCTTTATATCGTAGCGGGGTAGTTGTGTGTAGGATATGGAGTTACTTGCTGGTGGCTTTAGGGTGAAGAATATTGCATTATGATCGCTGGTTGTCCATCCTTCCTTGACCGACCACTCTGCAGTATATTTGATTATTTCTTCTGACACTATTGTGACGTCTATATTCGAAGATCCAGAGTGTGATCTATATGTTGGTGCATTTCCGGCTTCGTTTAGGATGAACAGGTTGAGCTGTGATATTATCTGCTCTAATTTCTCTCCCCTTCCGTCTGTGTGGCTAGAATGCCATAGTGCAGATTTAGCATTAACGTCGGCAGCTATTACGAGTTTCTTGCCCGAGAGTTCCCTTGCAATGGTTTGGAGATGTTCGATGTACGGGTCAATGCTGTGTGAGCATTGGAAGTACATGCTCGCTAGGTATATATTGCCGAATGTTCCATTGATTTCAATGACAGTGCAGTGTTCGTTGCTCAGATGGGCTATCTTTAGTACGGTAAATCTTTGTGTTCTAATGGCTATTCCAGCCAACACAGTACTTCCTGGAGGGCCACCTGTTATTATGGGTGAACGCGAGCCGAAGCCGATAAACTTTCCTTTTATGTTGTATGGTTCCTGCATTAAGAGTATATCGATATTTTCACTATCCATAAGCTTTCTGACTTCCAGCGTCACATTTTGCGACCGGCGCATATTTAGCTGTATTATTCTGATTTCTTGATGATCTGTTGTTGCGTGTATACTACTTGTGGAAGGTTTAGGGTCCATAGTCTATTTTTGAAAGTAGTTTTTCCATTGCATTTTTATATGCGGGGCAGTCACGAGCTCTTGAGGAATGGTTGTGATCTTTCCCATGCCTTTTGCAGTTTATGCATTTTGGTTGCTCTGTTTTCTTTGGACAATCTTTGTAAGAGTGTCCTTCGCTGCAGCAGTGTCCACACGTCTCTATTTCTGCTCGGCAGTACTTTGAGATGTGTCCAAAGTGCTGACACTTAAAGCATCTGCTGAGTGGCATGTAATCTCGAATTGGGCATGCATTCCACCCAATGAATACTTTGCTGCTCTTTTTGAGCATGTTCCTTACTGTAGGACTTACTTCGACCACCCAGTCGACAGTGTCCTTTTGCCTACTTCCAGTTATAAATTTAAATTTGAACTCATCCTGGAAAGTGCTTTCCGGGATTTGTCCAAGGTTTTGGTTCCGTATTGCAGCCAGTGTTTCTTTTTCTGATTGATCCTTCGGTACATTGTGGATAATCATATTTGGTTTTTTCTTGGGTGGTAGTCCAGCTACTAGGCCCACTTTTGCTAGTTTCTCGCTTTTGAGGATTGTTATCATATCCTCTTTCGTCTCTGTCTCCACTAGAACTCCGTTGTTATGGATTCTTCTTACGTTTCTGATTCTTAGTTTTTCTGTTGCAGGTGTTATATTTTTAATTAGAGCTTGCTTGGCTTCGTCGCTCGTGGATATACTACTCTTGGCTGCCGGATATATTGTTATTATATTCCGTGGTTTGGTGATTTTCGGAGGAGCAGTAGTCTTTGTCGTTGTTGTCCTTACTTTATCTGCGTAGGATTTCCCAGTGGCAGGAATGTCGTGCTTTAGCTCTGTGAGCTTTTGAACGGCGTTCATAAGTGTATTGTCCAGAGCTGTTATCTTATTTTGGACGAGGTTATTCTGTTTAATTTGCTCTTTGAGTTTACTGTTTTCTTCAGTGAGTGATTTTATCAGGTTGTGTGCTTCTATTGCAAAGTCTTTGATTTTTCGGACTTCTGCTGCTGTTATTTCTCTTGATGTCTTGTTTAGAATATCATAGATATTTGCTGCGGGTGTTTTAGGTGCTGTTAGTGTAACAGGTGCTACTGGTGCTGAGGTTGGTTTCCTATTGGAAGTGCTTGTTTCTGTGGATTTTGCGGTTATGGCATTGTTATTGGGGTTGGTTCCCCCAAGACTGACATGCCCCGCAGGTTTTGCTGGTGGAGTTGTTTGTTTTGTATTGCTTGACTCCTTTGGCTTCTTCTTCTTTATTGACTTCTTCTGTTCTACGTAATCAGGGTAGTCGGAATCAGTCGTAGTGTCCTCTTCATACTCCCTCTTTCGAGGTATACAATTTTCCTGCTCTTCTGGAATGGTCTCTACGTCCATACTACTGTCTGATTCTTCTTCTCCTTTCTTCATCTCCCTCTCACCCCTTTGTGTTTGGGTTTTTTGGTTTTTGTTGTTTTTGGGTTTGTTTGTTTTGTTAATTGAACTCATAATTGGTCCCACGAGTATGGCAGGAAATTCAGTCGACCTGGGCAGAGCCCCCATTACCCAGGTAAGCCTAATTCGACGAGAGGACGGCAGGTATCTCGAAGGTGGCCGCTTGGGACCGATGCTCTCATCAGCCACGTATCGGCGCAGGACCGATACGCGCCCTCTTCACCACGTACCGCAGCTTGGGGCTAAGGACTTTTTACAGAGGTTTATCCCCTCGCGGTCCAGCTGGCTAAGGCAAGACCCCCGTTTCTCCCGATGCCACGTACCGCCATGGAAGTCTGACGGGTCGTTGCAACACCAGAAGATTTACGGTGTCCGTTCCAACGTTGTGGAACACTTTTCCTTTTTCTGCAATACTGTTCTTCCTGGTTTGTTTGTAGTGCTTGATGCGGTTTTCGTGTTGTCTTGCTGTATCTGTAGTGTTGATATTGTAGCATGTTGATGTCTTGTAATGTTGTTTGCAATTCTTGCTTATGTTTTCTCCCCCGTAGATATCCCTCGTTGCTTTCCCTCGTAGTGTTCCCTCGTAGTGTTCCCTCGTAGTGTTCCCTCGTAGTACTCCCTCGTAGTATTCCCTCGTAGTTTCCTCCGAAGTTTTCCCACGTAGATTTCCCTCGTAGTTTTCCCTCGTAGTTTTCCTTGTTGTATTCCTTTATGTCTGTTATGTTTCGCGAAGTTATTTCCCACCCGAATTTTTAAAAAAAAAAGTCTCTCTAATGGACGATGGCTTCGGCTCCATTGTCTTCGTAGCTGAGTTGCTGGCGACGGTGGGTTCCACGCCACCTGGGGTCCAGACTAATACGATCCACTGACCCCTAACACTCCACGTCACCCTCCCTCACAGACGTCGTAACGCTGGTTTCGGGACCACCCCTTCGCTGGACACGGTTGTTCCGAGCCGCAGAGCCCGCTCTGCGTCCGGCCGCCCCCAGTATAGACACAGAGTGCCTAGTAGTGCGACTGCTATGCAGATACAGAGGTGACGCTTCCGTGGTCTATTGCCGTGGGACCCGAAGGCCCCCACAACTCAACTCTTCCGATCAACTTTACCACCACCACCGTCCGGGTTTACCACTCACTCTTTCGCGTCCTAAAGACCGGTGCCCCGGCTTTAGGACCCCAGGAGCCCCACGAGGAGGTGAGGTGAGTGGATTTGAACCAGTTGGGCCCGCTAACTTCACCGAAGTCCTCCGAAGGAGTCATCAGTTCCATCGCAGTTCTCGACTCGGTCGTGTTGGACGTGAGTCCGACCAAGAAGTCCCTCCCAGTTCTCTTGCTCCCAGTAGATAGGGACAGTTATTGTTTTGCGTTTTCGTTGTGATACAACGCACCCTTCCTCGACCTAGTAGGTCATACGGGCCTCGCAACTCTCTGCCAGATGTTCGGGCTCCACTCTCAATGCCTCCGGAGCGACACTGCTACTACCGCCTGCCACCTCGAGTCCATTCCCAATCCAGGAACCCTCGCTTAGCCTTGCGCCGAGGCGAGGGGGGCTTGATCCTGGCCCGAGGAGCCGGGTTCCATCGGGAGGACGGAAACACCGACTTGACTGGGTCCCGCCGCATCAGCAGGATCGCCAGCCATGAGCTCTCGAGTCTCGGATAGATCAACAATCCGATCAGTGGCGTTATGCGTTCGAGCGGCCTTGGCCTCCAGGACGGTTCTGGCGAATCTCCTGAACTCCCGATATAATCGTTCGTTCTCGACAAGATCGGCTTCCTCCACTGGCCATACAAGGCGCTCGGAGTTGGCCGTCTGTCTTAGGGGAGCTCGCGCTTCCCCGTGCCGTGGACAGTCGAATAGAACGTGGCTCGACGTTTCCGCCTCGCCACACTCGCATCTGTCGTCCGGTACCAAGGCAAATCCATACAGCTTGGCTCGGAAATCTCCGTGCCCGCTAAGGAATTGAACCACATAGTGATCGATTGTCAACCAACGCACCTTGAGGCGGTCTGACACGTGCCTGAAGAAGCGGAACGTTGTTCTACCCTTCGTCGACGCCGACCACCTTCTTTGCCACACTGCTAGGGCTTCTCTCCTTACCTCAGCGATTGCCTCGGCTTCGGAGATTGCCCCTGTGTCTAAGTCTCTTCGACTTATTCGACACTCGCCAAACTCTATGTCTTTTATCTTTCGGGCATTGTAGACGCATGCTCTCTCCGCTATCGCCAGGTCTATCGGCAATACACCCGCGATCACAGGGATCGCATCAGTGGATACCGTTCTGTAAGCCCTGGTGACGCCAAGCAAAACCTTTCTCTGCACCCGTGTGAGTTTAGTCCTCAACTTGGGCCCGAGGAGGTCCGCCCAGCCCGCGGCGGCGTACGCTACGATCGGGACGAAAAGGCCGGCGTACATAATACGCATGGCACGATGTCCCAACCCCCAATTTGTTCGGGCTAGCCGCGCGAACGCGTGGAACATTCGCACGGTTTTGACACTCAAATGCTCGACATGGGATTTAACACCCAGTCTTTCATCAAAGTGCACTCCGAGATACCTTACGGTAGTCCTCAGAGATACACATTTCCCGTATATCTTTATCGAAGGGGGTCTTCCTCTATCCAGAGAACCTTTCAAGAAGATCATCTCGGTCTTGGTCGCTGACAACGTGAGCTTCTGGCCTGCACACCAGGTAGTCAACACGTCCGCGACCATTTGGCCTCTCGCCTCCAACTGATTCCTTGAGTCGCCATAGACGAGCACAAAGAGGTCGTCGGCATAGGCTAGGTGTTCGGCGAACGGAAGGTTCGCAATGAGCTGTAGGACCTCGTCAAAGACTAAGTCCCAGCAGCTCGGACCGAGAATCGACCCCTGCGGACAGCCTTTGGTGACCTTCTTCGCAACACGAGAGCCGTGGGCGACCATAGTCACCTCACGGTCGGCGAAATAGTCAACCATCAGGCGGTAAAGATTTCTTGGGCATCCTCGCGCTCTCAAATTCATGAGAACGCTCGGCCACCAGACATTGTCAAAAGCACCAGATATATCGAATGAAAGACCCAAGACATACTTTTCCTCCCGACCGGACAGCAGTTCCCGGAGCTTTACCACGGCATCCTCCGTGGATCGCCCAGGTCTGAATCCGTATTGTCGGTCAGAGCAGAAGTCTGGGTTCAGGAACACCCCGTACAACCTGCGTGCTATCACCTTCTCGAGACATTTTCCGAGTACCGAGAGTAGACAGATGGGCCGATACGACTTCGGATCCGCTTCAGGTCTGTCGGGCCCTTTCAGAATAGTCCTAATCAGGCCGACTTTCCATCTTGCCGGAACCACTCCATGTTCCAGACAACCGTTGTAGAGCTTCAGCAACTCTTTACGGATTACTCCGAAAGAGCGTTTTAATGCATCCACTTCCACAAGGTCTAGTCCTGGACACTTACCGCTTTTCAGGCTTGAGACTGCGTCTGCGACCTCCTTCCCAGTGAAGACGGGCTGGTCCTCGGTGGGTGGGTCATGCGCTACCTCGCGCCTTATCCGCCTCTGGTCGCGCGTGTCCTCCTCGGACTTATCATCCGGGATTAACGCATCCAGAAGTGCGGAGGCGGTGGAGCTAAAGTCCATCGTATGGCCGTAGTGCGTTCGAATGTTCGACACTGCCGTCTCAGTACATAGCTTGTCTCTGGTGAGTTTATACACGAGGCCCCAGGGCTCTTTGTTCCCCTGCTCCGTCACAAAGTTTTTCCAACTTTGCAACTTCGCAGCTCGCACTGCAGACGAGTAGGCCTTTCTCTCAGGGAGATACTCCGCCTTTCTCGCCGCTCTCTCTTCCGGATCTCGCTCTTGCTGGAAGGCCCGTCGGAGTCTGTTGACTCGACGCTTCCGCCTGGTTAAGTCCGGTGTCCACCAAGGGACGGACTTGGAGTGCCACCGCTTTGGACGCATAGAGCTCTCGCACGCGTGGATGATCGATTGCTCGATATCCTGCGCGAAAGATTCAACGTCCGCTCTGCAGCTCAAAGGAGCGCGAGCGGTCAACGACTCACGTCGTCCTAGCAGCGCCCGTTCAAAAGCAGCCCAATCTGCCTTGCGTGTCTGGAACCTACCTTTCCGGGCCTGGTTTCCTTCTACGCCGGCGAGCACAAGATCGAACCTTATGGCTCTGTGATCGCTGGTCGTCCAATCCTTATGGACTTTCCAGTTTCTCACTGACTTCGAAAAGTTTTGCGTTGCAAGTGTGACATCAATCCACGACTCTCCGCTCGGGCTGGAGTACGTAGGAATACTACCAGCCTCGTTCAAGACCACCAAGTCGTGTTGGGCGATAAACTCAATGAGCTTCTCACCCTTGGCGTCAGTCTTCGACCCGCCCCACAAGGGGGACCTGGCGTTGACGTCGGCCGCGATCACGACCCTACAGTGGCGTAGAGCACTAAGTGCTCTGTCAAGTCGCCTCAGCCCAACTTCCATGTCTTCACGCCATTGGAAGTATTGGCTGATGAGGTAAAAGCTCTCAAAAGAACCCCCTATGCTAACACAGGAGAGGTGTGTGTCGCACAGTTGCGAGATTTTGACCACGGACACCCCTGGGTTTCTGACAGCTACTGCTGCCATCACCGGGACTGCGCCCGTGACTACTTTCGTCGCAACCCCAAGGCCGGGGACTTTCCCACAGACGCCGTAGGGCTCCTGCGCGAGCAGCACGTCGATACCCCTGCTTCGCATTAGGGTGTTTACTTCGTCCGTAACGTCCCGGGCGCCTCGCATATTATGCTGCAGCACCCGGAGTCTGAACGTTTCGACGCCGTTCTCGGCTCTAGCCATAATTTGTTCGAGAGATTACCTGCTCCCAAGCGGCCTTATAGGACGCACAGGTTCTGTCTCTCGCACTGTGGCTGTGCTTTTTACCTCCTGCTTTGCAGTTGGAACAAACGGGAGGTTTGTCCCTGCTCTTGCAGGAGGCAAAGGTATGCCCCTTCTCGGAGCAGTGACCGCATACCTCCGACGACTTACATCGCTTCGATGTATGGCCAAAGGCCTGACACCTGAAGCATCTCACTACACTGACGAAGTCCCGCACACGGCAGGATCTCCAGTCAATGTAGACTCTCTCCTGGGCCTTCAGTCTGGTACGCACTTCCGGACTGACTTCAATGACCCAGTTGGCAGCCTCCTTATCGCCTTTAGACCCGGTTGAAAACCGGGGCTTGACGGCAGAGGACACATCCTTCTGGGCCAAGTCGGGAAGATTTTGCTTCCAGATACATCTTAGGACCTCGTCCTTCTTCATCCTTTTCGGAACGTCGTACACAATAAGTGACGGGTTCCTTTTGGACGGGAAGGTCACGGAGAGACCCGCTTCCTTGAGCCGGCTATTCCCGGCAATCGCATCAAGATCCTCTTTGCGCACGGTCTCGACGACGATGCCACCGGAGTGGATGCGTCGGACCGCCTTCACGCGGATCTGCGATTGAGCCGGTTTCACCAGGGAGAGAACAGTGCGCTTGGTAGCCTCACTGTCCTGCTCCTTACCCTTCGGCGGGAAAATGCGCACCGAATTAGTCGGTGGGCGCACCGCGTCTGGGGCAACTCTGAGGCGGTCGACCTTTACCTTGTCGGCATAGGTCATCGCACCTGACACCGGTTGGGAAGGCGCCGCCGGACGAACCTTTAGCGTCTTCCGTACCACGCTCTCTACGGACGCTTGCGAACGCTTAACGTCGCTGCGTACCGCGGCCAGCTGCCCTTCGAGAAAGCTGTTCCGGAGAAGCAGCTGTTCTACGAGCTGGTAGAGCGCGTCGGTGTGTCCAAGGATTTTCGAACCGCAACCCTTGCTGATCTTCGACTCCGGTCGAAGACAGACGTTACGGATGTCCGTCACCTTGGATCTAGCATCGTCTCTGATGAGACGTAGGGGTCTTACAGACCCCTCTTTGTGCCCAGGCGCAGTCTTAGACTGCGCCTTTCCTGGCTTGCCTGTCGTTCCAGCTTTCGCTTTCGCGACAGGCAGCTTTTTGGAGGCGACGGCTTTCGCCTCGCCTCCCGTACCCGCGGCTTGCACGGCTTTAGCAGCCGGCTTGCCCTTCGCTTTGGCGGGAGAAGACGGGGGTTCCGTCTTCACCACCGCCACCGTATCGGGTTCGGTACGCACCGCTCCCTTAGGAGCGGGCCCCTTCGCCGATTTCGGCGCCTTGCTGCTCGCCTTCTTGGAAGGCTTTGCAGGCAAGGCGCTTTGGCCCTCGGCGCCCGCAGTCTCAGATGCCTTTGAGGCATCCGGCGGTCCTGCGCCAGGGGTAACGTGGGAGTCGCTCGTGCTCGGAGCGGCTCCCTTCTTGGCCTTCTTACGGCTGGGTTTGCCAGCCGTCTTCCAGCCTTCCGACGACTGGGTCGGCAGATCGGGCGTATTGACGCCCTGCTCCACCTTCTCAGTCGCCGATCTCTCCGGGGTCGCTTGGGTTGCCTCAGCACCCGTCGCTTCCCCAGGGGCGTCCTTGGCACCCGATCGGGTAACCATTTTCGCCCCAACGTGTAGTGGGTTTGGTAATTTCGTTTCCATATCAAGTTCTTTATTTCATCCCGATGCGTGTCCCAGCCTCCACGGACCCTCATATGGAACTCGGCTAGCCGAGTTAGGACATCACCCGGGATATAGTCCGCCAACCACGGCTGACGAGTTTCGCTCCCCATACAGCCCCACAACCGATGGTTCACTAGTTCGCCCCCGTGGCCTGCTTCCTCGCCCATCAGAACCCACTCGTGCGAGACGTATGGTCGTTCCAAGCCGATTGACTAGGCACAGGGCTGTTTTCTCGCCTAGCCGCCCGTCTAGCTGAAGCGAAGGCCAAAGACATGTGTTGGGTGCGCGTCATCCCCGCAGAGATGAGCCCCCTCAATGCCCAGGATCCCCTTTTCCAGCGACACGGGTCGCCGCGCACGGCAAACACGCGGGAGGCGTTTATTAAGGACAGACACCTCCCTGTCCGTAGCCCGCTCCTTTTCTGGACTCACACAATGCATGGAGCTAGGCGCTTGAGCACAAGGCCCTTTGAGCCGCTTCGCTACTGACCGATCTGCTTGGCTCTTGCGCCCTTCGTAAAGGGGTAAGCCGACCAGCGGGACCACTTGGAGGTTCGATCGCGTAACGGTTTGCAGCATGAGAGGCTGTGTGTCAGTCTGAGGACTGTACGCTTCATACTGCCAACGAGCCCATCCTCGGATGGCCTGGCGTCCAAGCCCCGGTAGCATGCCGCTTTCCGGGGGCGAGGACAGCGTCCCCGTTGGAGCCAGCTAAGTGCCCGCGGCGTATTGCTTTGGGCAACCCAGCGCACACTACAATACCCGGGTTTCCAGCGGCGTATTGCTTTTGCACCTATGGCAAGGGTCAATGACCTGTTCTTCAAAATGCTCCAGTGCACAAATAGAACTAATGCTGTGCAGCCGAGGGGGAACCCAAACCCCACCGACTACACAGCGTTCCCGGCCGCACAAGGCGGCTCGGCCATTTTTAGGCTGTCACCTATTCTATGGGTCCAAGACCCGATCTCAAAATGCCCAAATAGAGCTAATGCTGTGCAGCCGAGGGGGAACCCAACCCCTCCGACTACACAGCGTTCCCGGCCGCACAAGGCGGCTCGGCCAACTTAGGCTGACACCTATTCTATGGGTCTACGACCCGATGTTCATCGTTCAAAGTGCACAAAGAGCATTATTGCTGTGCAGCCGAGGGGGAACCCAACCCCTCCGACTACACAGCGTTCCCGGCCGCACAAGGCGGCTCGGCCAATTTTAGGCTGCAACAGTGTGCGACCCCAACGATCATGTTCTGCATTGATGGGGACGCTTCTGAGAGGGCCCGATAAATCGGTACCACCTCTCGGCGCAAGCCACCACTTTGAGGACGAGTTCAGCGGCTCCTCCCGAGTCTCGGATACTAGTTTGGGCAAGCCCAACCCGACACCTCAAGCGACATTGGGAATCTTTACCGCTCCCGCCAGTAGATAGGGACAGAGGGAATCTCGTTAATCCATTCATGCGCGTCACTAATTAGATGACGAGGCATTTGGCTATTTTTTTTTTTTTTTTTTTTTTTTTTTTTTTTTTTTTTTTTTTTTTTTTTTTTTTTTTTTTTTTTTTTTTTTTTTTTTTAATGCGTTGGCCGTGACGAAGGGTGGGGGGGATAAAAAAAAATAGCCAAATAGCCGGGGGAATGATGCACACAAACACAATGTGTTCATGCACATCGGGGGAAATGGGCACGGCTACCCATAGGGGGATCCGTCTCCGTCGCTCACCCGACTCCCTCTCTATCTCGTTCGGCCCCAGATGGTCGGACAGATGTGAGCCGGTTCCATCTGGTCCAATTTGTGTGGCTCCCCTGTAAGACGCGAGTTGTTATTCCGCGCAGCAGCCTGGATGTCAGTCCCATGCCCAGCAGCCAGTCAGCGGAGCGTGAAGACCATATGCCTCGCCACGACACCGTGCAGGAGGAGAAGGATATGAGCTCCCTCCGTACACGATACCGGTCGGCGATAGTCTCCACGAGGGAAGTGTTGCTACCGTAGTAGCTCTTTTTCCGCTCGTGGGACAGGTCCAAAGGTGGAGCTCCGCTGACGATCTGCACGTCCACGACGTCGACTCTCCCATCGCGAACACAAACCAGGTCAGGCTTGCGCCGCCCCTCAGCCGTCTGGAATTGCGGTTCCTTTTGGACCGTCCAGCCGATGTTCTGAAGTCCCGCGGCCAATGTATTGCAGACAGCATTGTGCCGCAGGATTCGGCCACCATGGGTGCGGAAGCACCCCTGGATGACGTGCGCGGCCGTCTCGGTGGAATGACAGCCGGCACGGCACCTGGTGGTACGCTCACGTCTCCCTCTCGACGTCCTGACGAGCGTCGGGAGGGCGTTAATCCTGACGTGAACGTACTGGACGTAGTCGCGGCCGGGAATGAGGTGTGAGTCGACGTCAACCCACCGGGAGGAGAGCGGCGACATCGGGCACTCCCGGATTTCGTATCCATCGGTGCTGGAGTGCAACCGATGGGTCCACCACTTGTCTCGAAGGTGTCTGGAGGACAGGAGACCAGTATCGCGCGTTAGCGCATTTGTGGCCCACCGTATCCTCCCCCCAACCCACGAAGACTCCGCGATCGCCCTTATTTGGGGGCACCGCGATCGCCCCAGTCTCAGCAGGCGTTCACGCATAAGACCTGGGACTGTGGTGGACAACGCCGGGAGGCCCAAGCCCCCGCCACCAACCGGGGCGTGCAAAAAGGCGTTGGGGGTATCGTGCGGCAACCGCAGCCACTTGCGCACCGCTGCACGGAGCTGGAGATCGAGGGCTCCGAGCTTTCCGAGTGTGGCGCGTCCAAGCACCAGCGCGTGGTAGATTCTGGGGAGCAGAAAGCCTCTCAGCAGCGTTAACCGCTGCTGTGGCTTCAATGGCGCCCGTGTTATCCGCTCCAGATAGAGGGCCAGATCTGTTTTGACCCTTTTAGGGCCCGCCGGGCAAAACTCAACTCCAAGGTACCTCCACTCCGCAGTGGATGTTAGCTGCGGAATGAAGATACCCTCCCCAAGATGAAATGTGGGGGTAGTAACGATTTTAATCTTTTTGAGCTTGCCCGACGGTACCAGTGACAACACGGAGCACTTTTGGGCATTGAAATATAGCCCATGCTCCCTCGCCCTGTCCTCCACCACGCGCAGTGTCTTCTGCATTCCCCACTCGGAGCCGGCAAATAGTAGGATGTCGTCAGCATACGCAAGCGCATTTAGACGACACCCACCAAGTTCGAATCCGACGTCAGTTGGGACCCGCCCCAGCATGTCGTCCACTACCAAGCAGAACAACAGCGGGGACAGGGGGTCTCCCTGCCTGACGCCTCTGCCGATTCTGTAGAGCCCCGACCTCTGCCCGCGCACCTCAAACACGGTACTGCTGCTCGCATACAGGCGTAGAACGTAATCCCTGAACTTTTCCGGCACCCCCGCGTTGTCCAAGACCCCCGCAATGGCATGGTGGCTCACCGTATCAAAGGCCTTCGCGACGTCCAGGGAGGCAATGTGCAGAACACGCAATCTGCTGCGGGCCTCACATATGGATGCGGCTAATGCGGCGATGTTCTCGCCGCAGCCATCATCGAAGCACCGCTGCCTAGGATCTAAAATCCCGGACGTGCGAAGCCTATAGGCGAGGATCTTGTGGAGGTGCCGCACGACGACTGACGTGATGGAGATCGGACGGAAATCGGCAGGATTGTCGGAATCCAACTTTTTACGCACGAAGACCGTCCGACTTGTCAGCATCGATACGGGAAATCCGCCTGCAGCGAGCACCGTGTTGAAAAAGAGGGCCCGTACAGATGTTGGTACGGCCCTCCATTGACGCACGCTGACGCCATCCAGACCTGGGGCTGAGCGAGGTGGCAAGTTGACAGCTGCCACCTCTTCGCAAGACACCGGGTACCACAAGTGCTCCAAATCAGGCTTGCGCCTGGATGTGGTGGGAGGAGCACTGGGCCGGGATTCCCGGCTAACAAACGGTCCCCAATGATCAGCCATCAGCTTCACATCGGGGATGGTCTTGTTTTGATGACTCGTGGCATCCAGTATCTCGCGAGCAGCCCAGGACATGTTCGACCGGAATAGCCGCTGTATGCGTGCATACTCCCTGCGTCGAACAGCCTTTCTCCCAAGTCGGACTTTGTCGCGGCGCCTATGCGGTCGCATCGGCTGCTCAGCCTGAGGAGGGAAGACGGAGCCAAGCCAAGACGACAAGCGTTCCCCGATATCCTGTCCCCCAAGGCAATCCCGGGCCAGCTGGGAAAGGACGTCAGATTCCCAGCCACGGACATTTGCTACCACCGGAATCAGGCCCCGAATGGCGTCGCAAATGTCCTCACACAACAGGCCCAAAAAGGAAACGCCCGGAGAGGACAGTACCGGGGACGCAGGCTCGGCACGCACAGGGGTTGCGGGCGCAGAGACGGCCACCTGCGCTGGAGGAGGAGATGGGGAACAGGAACTGCCCGAGGACGCAGCGACGTCCTCCATAGCGGCGGCGACGAGTGCACGGTATGCCTGCCCGCGTCGTACTCCCTTGATACCCTCAAGGGAACGACCGGGAATCACCTCGGCAAGATGTTGGTTAATAAACCGTACACCACGCCGCACCGCCAGAGCCTCCTCCCTGGCCATAAGCCGCAGCTCCTCGTCGGCCCATCTGCGCTTCACCCTGTGCACGTCTATCTCCTCGTTAACCACGGCTGAATGAGCCGCCCTCCTATGTACCCCCAGACCGATCTTGGTATTAAATTCTCGGTCACAGTCAGGGCATGGGTGCATCACCAACACGGCGGGGGAAGCCACACGCTGAGGAGACGGAGGGGAAGACGGGACTTGCTCGGGAGACGGAGGTATCGCGGGACCGGCGGGCCGAGGCCCCCGCCGGAGATGTCTTCTATTCTCTTTCCTTGACGCGCCCGCGAGAATGAGGCTCAAGGGGGAGGCAACCCCAGGAACCACGCAGAGGGGAAAACCCCCCTGCAAAGCCAGAGCCCCGTTAGCCGTGGCGCAGAAGTTAAGGCAACTACGCCACGTTACCGGCACCCACCACGAGGAGGAGGGGTTGGCACATGAAGAACCAGAGGAACATCCCTGGCCTTCTTTGGGAGCCAAAAAGAGAGTCATAGTTACTCCCGCCGTTTACCCGCGCTTTTTTGAATTTCTTCACGTTGACATTCAGAGCACTGGGCAGAAATCACATTGCGTCAACACCCGCGGGGGCCATCGCAATGCTTTGTTTTAATTAGACAGTCGGATTCCCCTGGTCCGTGCCAGTTCTGAGCCGAGCGTTGAATGGCGGCCGAAGAAACGACACGCGACGGCTGAACCGACGCG
>NW_027480880.1:0-97719 GCF_051401765.1 Calliopsis andreniformis | reverse complement strand
CTGACACTGAAACAGCTCCTGACACTGCTCCTGACACTGACACTGCACCTGACACTGCTCCTGTCATTGACATTGGTCCTGACACTTCTCCTGAAACAGACACTGATCCTCACACAGCTCCTGACACTGACACCGCTCCTCACGCTGCATCTGGCACTCACACTGCTGCTGATCCTGACAATGCTCTTGACACTGCTCCAGACACTGACACTGATACTGCACCTGACACAACTCCTGAAATAGCTCCTGTAACTGACACAGCTCCTGACACTGGTCCTGACACTGACACTGCTGCTGACCCTGAGAATTCTCCTGACACTGCTCCTGACACTGAGACTGACACGGATCCTGACACTGATACTGCTCCTCACACTGCTCCTGACACAGGCACTGCTCCTGGCACTGCTCCTGACACTGACACTGCTCTTGATGCTGACACTAACACTGCTCCTGACACCGACACTGCTCCTGTCACTGCTCCTGACGCTGACACTGCGCCTGACACTGCTCCTGACACTGACACTGGTCCTGACACTGCTCCTGACACTGCTCGTGACACAGACACTGCTCCTGACAATGCACCTGACACTGACACTCCTCCTCACACAGCTCGTGCCACTGACACTGCTCCTACGCTACTCCTGACACAGACACTTCTGCTGATACTGACAATGCTCCTGTCACTGCTTCTGACACTGCTCGTGACGTTGCTCCAGACACTGACACTGCTCCTGACACAGGTCGTGGCGGTGACACTGCTCCTGCCACTGTTCCTGACACGGCTGCTCACACTGACACTGCTCCTGACAATGGCACTGGTCCTGACACTGCTCCTGACACTGACACTGTTCCTGACACTGCTCCTGACACTGCTCGTGACACAGACACTGCTCCTGACAATGCACCTGACACTGACACTGCTCCTCACACAGCTCGTGCCACTGACACTGCTCCTACGCTACTCCTGACACAGACACTTCTGCTGATACTGACAATGCTCCTGTCACTGCTTCTGACACTGCTCCAGATACTGACACTCTCACTGCTACTGACACTGCTCCTGATACTGACACTGCTCCTGACACTGACACTACACCTCAAACTGCTCCTGACACTCCTCCTGACACTGACACTGCTCCTGGCTCTGCTCCTGACAGTGACGCTGCTCCTGATGCTGACACTGACACTGCTCCTGGCACTGCTCCTGAAGCTGCTCCTGTCACTGACACTGCTCCTCACACTGCTCTTCACACAGACACTGCTCCTGACACTGCTACTGACACAGACACTGCTGCTGATACAGATAATGCTCCTGAAACAGCTCCTGACCCTGACACGGCTGCTCACACTGCTCCTCATATTGACATTGCTCCTGACACTGGTCCCGACACAGGCACTGCTGCTGATGCTGACAATGCTCCTGACACTGCTCCTGACACAGACACTGCTCCGAACAATGCTTCTGACGCTGACACTGCTCCTGTCACTGGCACTGGTCCTGACACTGCTTCTGACACTGGCGCTGGTCCTGACACTGCTCCTGACACTCACGCTGCTCCTGACACTGACACTGACACTGCTCCTGACACTGCTCCAGACACTGACACTGCTCCTGAGACAGCTCGTGACACTGACACTGCTCCTGCCACTGTTCCTGACACTGCTGCTCACACTGACACTGCTCCTGACACTGGCACTGGTCCTGACAATGCTCCTGACACTGACACTGCTCCCGACACTGCTCCTGACACTGACACTGCTCCTAACACAGGCACTGCTCCTGGCCCTGCTCCTGACACTGGAACTGCTTCTGATACTGACACTGACACTGCTCCTGTCACTGACACTGCGCCTGGCTCTGCTCCTGACACAGATACTGCTGCTGATACAGACAAAGCTCCTGACATTGCTCCTGACACTGCTCCTGACACTGACACTGCTCCTGACACTGCTCCTGACACTGACACTGCTCCTGACACTGCTCCTGGCACTGACAGTGCTGCTGACACTGCTCCTAACACAGACACTGCTGCTGATACTGACAATGCTCCTGACACGGCTCCTGACACAGACACTGCTCCAGACACTGCTCCCGACACTGACACTGCTCCTGATACTGCTCCTGACACTGGTCCTGACACTGACGCTTGTCCTGGCACTGCTCCTGAAACTGACACAGGTCCTGACACTGCCCCTGACACAGACACTGCACCTCACACTGCTCCTGACTATGACACTGCACCTGAGAATGCTCCTGACACTGACGATGCACCCGACACTGCTCCTGACGCTGCACCTGACCCTGCTCCTGACACTGCTCCTGACACTGACACTGCTCCTGACACAGGTCCTGTCACTGACACTGCTCCTGTCACTGCTCCTGACACTGACACTGCCCCTGACACTGCTCCTAACACTGCTGCTGACACTGACACTGCTCCTGACTAAGCTACTCTCACTGACACGAACCCTGACACTGCTCCTGACTCAGCTCCTGACACAGACACTGCTGCAGATCCTGACAGTGCTCCTGAAACTGCTCCTGACACTGACACTGCTCTTCACACTGCTCCTGACACTGACACAGCTCCTGATACTCACACTGACAATGCTCCTGACACTGACACTGACACTTCTCCTCACACTGCTACAGACACTGGCACTGCTCCTGACACTGACACTGCTCCTGACACTGTTCCTAACACAATCGCTGACACTGACACAGCTCCTGACACTGCTACCGACACTGGCACTGCTCCTGAGACTGACACTGCTCCTGACACTGTTCCTAACACTGCCGCTGACACTGACACAGCTCCTGACACTGATCCAGACACTGCTCCTGACACTGACAGTGCTCCTGATACTGACATTGACACTGCTCCTCACACTGCTACAGACACTGACACTGCTCTTGACACTGCTCCTGACACTGCTCCTGACACTGACCCTGCTCCTGATACTACTCCTGACACTGTTCCAGACACTGACACAGCTCCTGACACTGCTCCTGTCACTGACGCTGCTCCTCACACTGCTCCTGACACTGACACTGCTCCTGATACTGACACTGACACTGCTCCTGACAATGCTCCAGACACTGACCCTGCTCCTGACACTACTCCTGACACTGGTCCAGACACTGACACAGATCCTGACACTGCTCCTGTCACTGACAGTGCTCCTCACACTGCTCCTGACACTGACACTGCTCCTGATACTGACACTGACACTGCTCCTGACACTGACACTGCTCCTGGCACTGCTCCTGACACTGACACTGCCCCTGACACTGCTCCTAACACTGCTGCTGACACTGACACTGCTCCTCAAACTGCTCCTGACACTGGCACTGCTGCTAAACCTGAGAATGCCCCTGACTCTGCTCCTGACACTGACACTGCACCTGAAACTGCTCCTGATACTGACACTGCTCCTCAAACTGCTCCTTACACTGAGACTGCACCTGACACTGCTCCTGGTACTTCTCCTGTCACTGACACTGCTCCTGACACTGCTCCTGACACAGACACTGCTGCTGATCCTGGCAACGCTCCTGGCAATGCTCCTGACACTGACACTGCACCTGACACTGCTCCTGACACTGCTCCTGACACTGACACTGCTCCTGTCACTGCTCCTGACACTGGCTCTGCTCCTAACACTGCTCCTGACACTCAGACTGCTCCTGACACTCACCCTGCTCCTGACACTGCTCCTGACACCTGCTCCCGACACTGACACTGCTCCTGACACTGCCCCTGACTCTGACACTGCTCCTGACACTGCTCCTGATACTGACACTGTCACTGCTACTGACCATGCTCCTGACACTGACACTGCTGCTGACCCTGACAATGCTCCTAACACTGCTCCAGTCACTGACACTGACACTGCACCTGACACTACTCCTGAAATAGCTGCTGTCACTGACACTTCTCCTGTCACTGCTCCTGACACTGACGGTGCTGCTGATCCTGAGAATGCTCCTGACACTGCTCCTGACAATGACACTGCTGCTGACACTGCTGCTGACGCTGGCACTGCGGCTGTTCCTGAGAATGCCCCTGAATCTGCTCCTCGCACTGACACTGTTCCTCACACTGCTCCTGACACTGCTCCAGACACTGACACTGCTCCAGACACAGCTACTGTCACTGACACTGCTCCTGACACTGCTCCTGACACAACTCCTGACACTGACACTGGTCCTCACACTGCTCCTGACACTGACACTGCTCCTCACGCTGGTCCTGACAATGACACTGCCCCTGAGAGTGCTCCTGACACTGACGCTGCTGCTGGCACTGCTCCTGGCACTGCTCCTGACACTGACACTGCTCCTCATGCTGACACGGACACAGCTCCTGACACCGACACTGCTCCTGTCACTGCTCCTGACGCTGACACTGCTCCTGACACTGCTCCTGACACTGACACTGCTCCTGGCACAGCTCCTGCCACTGCCACTGCTCCTGACACTGCTCCTGACACTGCTCCTGACACTGACACTGCTCCTGACACTGGCACTGGTCCTGACAATGCTCCTGACACTGACACTGCTCCCGACACTGCTCCTGACACTGACACTGCTCCTAACACTGGCACTGCTCCTGGCCCTGCTCCTGACACTGGAACTGCTTCTGATACTGACACTGACACTGCTCCTGTCACTGACACTGCGCCTGGCTCTGCTCCTGACACAGATACTGCTGCTGATACAGACAAAGCTCCTGACATTGCTCCTGACACTGCTCCTGACACTGACACTGCTCCTGACACTGCTCCTGACACTGACACTGCTCCTGACACTGCTCCTGGCACTGACAGTGCTGCTGACACTGCTCCTAACACAGACACTGCTGCTGATACTGACAATGCTCCTGACACGGCTCCTGACACAGACACTGCTCCAGACACTGCTCCTGACACTGCTCGTGACACAGACACTGCTCCTGACAATGCACCTGACACTGACACTGCTCCTCACACAGCTCGTGCCACTGACACTGCTCCTACGCTACTCCTGACACAGACACTTCTGCTGATACTGACAATGCTCCTGTCACTGCTTCTGACACTGCTCCAGATACTGACACTCTCACTGCTACTGACACTGCTCCTGATACTGACACTGCTCCTGACACTGACACTACACCTCAAACTGCTCCTGACACTCCTCCTGACACTGACACTGCTCCTGGCTCTGCTCCTGAGACAGCTCGTGACACTGACACTGCTCCTGCCACTGTTCCTGACACTGCTGCTCACACTGACACTGCTCCTGACACTGGCACTGGTCCTGACAATGCTCCTGACACTGACACTGCTCCTGATACTGACACTGACACTGCTCCTGACACTGCTCCAGACACTGACCCTGCTCCTGACACTACTCCTGACACTGGACCGGACACTGACACAGATCCTGACACTGCTCCTGTCACTGACGATGCACCCGACACTGCTCCTGACGCTGCACCTGACCCTGCTCCTGACACTGCTCCTGACACTGACACTGCTCCTGACACAGGTCCTGTCACTGACACTGTTCCTGTCACTGCTCCTGACACTGACACTGCCCCTGACACTGCTCCTAACACTGCTGCTGACACTGACACTGCTCCTGACTAAGCTACTCTCACTGACACGAACCCTGACACTGCTCCTGACTCAGCTCCTGACTCAGACACTGCTGCAGATCCTGACAGTGCTCCTGAAACTGCTCCTGACACTGACACTGCTCTTCACACTGCTCCTGACACTGACACAGCTCCTGATACTCACACTGACAATGCTCCTGACACTGACACTGACACTGCTCCTCACACTGCTACAGACACTGGCACTGCTCCTGACACTGACACTGCTCCTGACACTGTTCCTAACACAATCGCTGACACTGACACAGCTCCTGACACTGCTACCGACACTGGCACTGCTCCTGAGACTGACACTGCTCCTGACACTGTTCCTAACACTGCCGCTGACACTGACACAGCCCCTGACACTGCTCCAGACACTGCTCCTGACACTGACAGTGCTCCTGATACTGACATTGACACTGCTCCTCACACTGCTACAGACACTGACACTGCTCTTGACACTGCTCCTGACACTGCTCCTGACACTGACCCTGCTCCTGACACTACTCCTGACACTGTTCCAGACACTGACACAGCTCTTGACACTGCTCCTGTCACTGACGCTGCTCCTCACACTGCTCCTGACACTGACACTGCTCCTGATACTGACACTGACACTGCTCCTGACACTGCTCCAGACACTGACCCTGCTCCTGACACTACTCCTGACACTGGTCCAGACACTGACACAGATCCTGACACTGCTCCTGTCACTGACAGTGCTCCTCACACTGCTCCTGACACTGACACTGCTCCTGATACTGACACTGACACTGCTCCTGACACTGACACTGCTCCTGGCACTGCTCCTGACACTGACACTGCCCCTGACACTGCTCCTAACACTGCTGCTGACACTGACACTGCTCCTCAAACTGCTCCTGACACTGGCACTGCTCCTAAACCTGAGAATGCCCCTGACTCTGCTCCTGACACTGACACTGCACCTGAAACTGCTCCTGACACTGACACTGCTCCTCAAACTGCTCCTTACACTGAGACTGCACCTGACACTGCTCCTGGTACTTCTCCTGTCACTGACACTGCTCCTGACACTGCTCCTGACACAGACACTGCTGCTGATCCTGGCAACGCTCCTGGCAATGCTCCTGACACTGACACTGCACCTGACACTGCTCCTGACACTGCTCCTGACACTGACACTGCTCCTGTCACTGCTCCTGACACTGGCTCTGCTCCTAACGCTGCTCCTGACACTCAGACTGCTCCTGACACTCACCCTGCTCCTGACACTGCTCCTGACACTGGCACAGCTCCTGCCACTGCCACTGCTCCTGACACTGCTCCTGACACTGCTCCTGACACTGACACTGCTCATGGCACAGCTCCTGTCACTGCTCCTGACACTGACACTGCTCCTGACACTGACACTGCTCCTGACACTGCACCTGACACTGCTCCTGACACTGTCACTGCTCCTGGTACTGACACTGACACTGCTCCTGACACAGGCACTGTTTCTGGTACTGACACTGACACTGCTACTGACACTGCCACTGCTCCTGACGCTGCTTCAGACAATGCAACTGACACTGGCACGGCTCCTCACTCTGCTCCTGACACTGAAACAGCTCCTGACACTGCTCCTGACACTGACACTGCACCTGACACTGCTCCTGTCATTGACATTGGTCCTGACACTTCTCCTGAAACAGACACTGATCCTCACACAGCTCCTGACACTGACACCGCTCCTCACGCTGCATCTGGCACTCACACTGCTGCTGATCCTGACAATGCTCTTGACACTGCTCCAGACACTGACACTGATACTGCACCTGACACAACTCCTGAAATAGCTCCTGTAACTGACACAGCTCCTGACACTGGTCCTGACACTGACACTGCTGCTGATCCTGAGAATTCTCCTGACACTGCTCCTGACACTGAGACTGACACGGATCCTGACACTGATACTGCTCCTCACACTGCTCCTGACACAGGCACTGCTCCTGGCACTGCTCCTGACACTGACACTGCTCTTGATGCTGACACTAACACTGCTCCTGACACCGACACTGCTCCTGTCACTGCTCCTGACGCTGACACTGCGTCTGACACTGCTCCTGACACTGACACTGGTCCTGACACTGCTCCTGACACTGCTCGTGACACAGACACTGCTCCTGACAATGCACCTGACACTGACACTCCTCCTCACACAGCTCGTGCCACTGACACTGCTCCTACGCTACTCCTGACACAGACACTTCTGCTGATACTGACAATGCTCCTGTCACTGCTTCTGACACTGCTCGTGACGTTGCTCCAGACACTGACACTGCTCCTGACACAGGTCGTGGCGGTGACACTGCTCCTGCCACTGTTCCTGACACGGCTGCTCACACTGACACTGCTCCTGACAATGGCACTGGTCCTGACACTGCTCCTGACACTGACACTGTTCCTGACACTGCTCCTGACACTGCTCGTGACACAGACACTGCTCCTGACAATGCACCTGACACTGACACTGCTCCTCACACAGCTCGTGCCACTGACACTGCTCCTACGCTACTCCTGACACAGACACTTCTGCTGATACTGACAATGCTCCTGTCACTGCTTCTGACACTGCTCCAGATACTGACACTCTCACTGCTACTGACACTGCTCCTGATACTGACACTGCTCCTGACACTGACACTACACCTCAAACTGCTCCTGACACTCCTCCTGACACTGACACTGCTCCTGGCTCTGCTCCTGACAGTGACGCTGCTCCTGATGCTGACACTGACACTGCTCCTGGCACTGCTCCTGAAGCTGCTCCTGTCACTGACACTGCTCCTCACACTGCTCTTCACACAGACACTGCTCCTGACACTGCTACTGACACAGACACTGCTGCTGATACTGATAATGCTCCTGAAACAGCTCCTGACCCTGACACGGCTGCTCACACTGCTCCTCATACTGACATTGCTCCTGACACTGGTCCCGACACAGGCACTGCTGCTGATGCTGACAATGCTCCTGACACTGCTCCTGACACAGACACTGCTCCGAACAATGCTTCTGACGCTGACACTGCTCCTGTCACTGGCACTGGTCCTGACACTGCTTCTGACACTGGCGCTGGTCCTGACACTGCTCCTGACACTCACGCTGCTCCTGACACTGACACTGACACTGCTCCTGACACTGCTCCAGACACTGACACTGCTCCTGAGACAGCTCGTGACACTGACACTGCTCCTGCCACTGTTCCTGACACTGCTGCTCACACTGACACTGCTCCTGACACTGGCACTGGCCCTGACAATGCTCCTGACACTGACACTGCTCCCGACACTGCTCCTGACACTGACACTGCTCCTAACACTGGCACTGCTCCTGGCCCTGCTCCTGACACTGGAACTGCTTCTGATACTGACACTGACACTGCTCCTGTCACTGACACTGCGCCTGGCTCTGCTCCTGACACAGATACTGCTGCTGATACAGACAAAGCTCCTGACATTGCTCCTGACACTGCTCCTGACACTGACACTGCTCCTGACACTGCTCCTGACACTGACACTGCTCCTGACACTGCTCCTGGCACTGACAGTGCTGCTGACACTGCTCCTAACACAGACACTGCTGCTGATACTGACAATGCTCCTGACACGGCTCCTGACACAGACACTGCTCCAGACACTGCTCCTGTAACTGACACTTGTCCTGAGACTGCTTCTTACATTGGCGCTGGTCCTGACTCTGCTCCTGACACTGACACTGCTCCTGACACTGCTCCTGACACAGACACTGCTGCTGATACTGACAATGCTCCTGACACTGCTTCTGACACTGTTCCTGAAACTGACACTTCTCCTGATACTGACTCTCTCACTGCTACTGACACTGCTCCTGACACTCACACTGCTGCTGATCCTGACAATGCTCTTGACACTGCTCCTGACACTGATACTGCACCTGACACAACTCCTGAAATAGCTCCTGTAACTGACACTGCTCCTGACACTGCTCCTGACACTGACACTGCTGCTGATCCTGAGAATTCTCCTGACACTGCTCCTGACACTGACACTGACACGGATCCTGACACTGACACTGCTCCTCACACTGCTCCTGACACTGGCACTGCTCCTGGCACTGCACCTGACACTGACACTGCTCCTGACACTGATACTGCTGCTGATCCTGACAAAGCTCCTGACACTGCTACTGACACTGCTCGTGACGTTGCTCCAGACACTGACACTGCTCCTGACACAGCTCGTGACGGTGACACTGCTCCTGCCACTGTTCCTGGCACGGCTGCTCACACTGACACTGCTCCTGACAATGGCACTGGTCCTGACACTGCTCCTGACACTGACACTGGTCCTGACACTGCTTCTGACACTGCTCGTGACACAGACACTGCTCCTGACAATGCACCTGACACTGACACTGCTCCTCACACAGCTCGTGCCACTGACACTGCTCCTACGCTTCTCCTGACACAGACACTTCTGCTGATACTGACAATGCTCCTGTCACTGCTTCTGACACTGCTCCAGATACTGACACTCTCACTGCTACTGACACTGCTCCTGATACTGACACTGCTCCTGACACTGACACTACACCTCAAACTGCTCCTGACACTCCTCCTGACACTGACACTGCTCCTGGCTCTGCTCCTGACAGCGACGCTGCTCCTGATGCTGACACTGACACTGCTCCTGGCACTGCTCCTGAAGCTGCTCCTGTCACTGACACTGCTCCTCACACTGCTCTTCACACAGACACTGCTCCTGACACTGCTACTGACACAGACACTGCTGCTGATACTGATAGTGCTCCTGAAACTGCTCCTGACCCTGACACGGCTGCTCACACTGCTCCTGATACTGACATTGCTCCTGACACTGGTCCCGACACAGACACTGCTGCTGATGCTGACAATGCTCCTGACACTGCTCCTGACACAGACACTGCTCCGAACAATGCTTCTGACGCTGACACTGCTCCTGTCACTAGCACTGGCCCTGACACTGCTTCTGACACTGGCGCTGGTCCTGACACTGCTCCTGACACTCACGCTGCTCCTGACACTGACACTGACACTGCTCCTGACACTGCTCCAGACACTGACACTGCTCCTGAGACAGCTCGTGACACTGACACTGCTCCTGCCACTGTTCCTGACACTGCTGCTCACACTGACACTGCTCCTGACACTGGCACTGGTCCTGACAATGCTCCTGACACTGACACTGCTCCCGACACTGCTCCTGACACTGACACTGCTCCTAACGCAGGCACTGCTCCTGGCCTTGCTCCTGACACTGGAACTGCTTCTGATACTGACACTGACACTGCTCCTGTCACTGACACTGCGCCTGGCTCTGCTCCTGACACAGATACTGCTGCTGATACAGACAAAGCTCCTGACATTGCTCCTGACACTGCTCCTGACACAGACACTGCTCCTGACGCTGCTCCTGACACTGACACTGCTCCTGACACTGCTCCTGGCACTGACAGTGCTGCTGACACTGCTCCTAACACAGACACTGCTGCTGATACTGACAATGCTCCTGACACGGCTCCTGACACAGATACTGCTGCTGATACAGACAAAGCTCCTGACATTGCTCCTGACACTGCTCCTGACACAGACACTTCTCCTGACACTGCTCCTGACACTGACACTGCTCCAGACACTGCTCCCGACACTGACACTGCTCCTGATACTGCTCCTGACACTGGTCCTGTCACTGACGCTTGTCCTGGCACTGCTCCTGAAACTGACACAGGTCCTGACACTGCTCCTGACACAGACACTGCACCTCACACTGCTCCTGACCATGACACTGCACCTGAGAATGCTCCTGACACTGACGATGCACCCGACACTGCTCCTGACGCTGCACCTGACCCTGCTCCTGACACTGCTCCTGACACTGACACTGCTCCTGACACAGGTCCTGTCACTGACACTGTTCCTGTCACTGCTCCTGACACTGACACTGCCCCTGACACTGCTCCTAACACTGCTGCTGACACTGACACTGCTCCTGACTAAGCTACTCTCACTGACACGAACCCTGACACTGCTCCTGACTCAGCTCCTGACTCAGACACTGCTGCAGATCCTGACAGTGCTCCTGAAACTGCTCCTGACACTGACACTGCTCTTCACACTGCTCCTGACACTGACACAGCTCCTGATACTCACACTGACAATGCTCCTGACACTGACACTGACACTGCTCCTCACACTGCTACAGACACTGGCACTGCTCCTGACACTGACACTGCTCCTGACACTGTTCCTAACACAATCGCTGACACTGACACAGCTCCTGACACTGCTACCGACACTGGCACTGCTCCTGAGACTCACACTGCTCCTGACACTGTTCCTAACACTGCCGCTGACACTGACACAGCCCCTGACACTGCTCCAGACACTGCTCCTGACACTGACAGTGCTCCTGATACTGACATTGACACTGCTCCTCACACTGCTACAGACACTGACACTGCTCTTGACACTGCTCCTGACACTGCTCCTGACACTGACCCTGCTCCTGACACTACTCCTGACACTGTTCCAGACACTGACACAGCTCCTGACACTGCTCCTGTCACTGACGCTGCTCCTCACACTGCTCCTGACACTGACACTGCTCCTGATACTGACACTGACACTGCTCCTGACACTGCCCCAGACACTGACCCTGCTCCTGACACTACTCCTGACACTGGTCCAGACACTGACACAGATCCTGACACTGCTCCTGTCACTGACAGTGCTCCTCACACTGCTCCTGACACTGACACTGCTCCTGATACTGACACTGACACTGCTCCTGACACTGACACTGCCCCTGGCACTGCTCCTGACACTGACACTGCCCCTGACACTGCTCCTAACACTGCTGCTGACACTGACACTGCTCCTCAAACTGCTCCTGACACTGGCACTGCTGCTAAACCTGAGAATGCCCCTGACTCTGCTCCTGACACTGACACTGCACCTGAAACTGCTCCTGACACTGACACTGCTCCTCAAACTGCTCCTTACACTGAGACTGCACCTGACACTGCTCCTGGTACTTCTCCTGTCACTGACACTGCTCCTGACACTGCTCCTGACACAGACACTGCTGCTGATCCTGGCAACGCTCCTGGCAATGCTCCTGACACTGACACTGCACCTGACACTGCTCCTGACACTGCTCCTGACACTGACACTGCTCCTGTCACTGCTCCTGACACTGGCTCTGCTCCTAACGCTGCTCCTGACACTCAGACTGCTCCTGACACTCACCCTGCTCCTGACACTGCTCCTGACACTGGCACAGCTCCTGCCACTGCCACTGCTCCTGACACTGCTCCTGACACTGCTCCTGACACTGACACTGCTCATGGCACAGCTCCTGTCACTGCTCCTGACACTGACACTGCTCCTGACACTGACACTGCTCCTGACACTGCACCTGACACTGCTCCTGACACTGTCACTGCTCCTGGTACTGACACTGACACTGCTCCTGACACAGGCACTGTTTCTGGTACTGACACTGACACTGCTACTGACACTGCCACTGCTCCTGACGCTGCTTCAGACAATGCAACTGACACTGGCACGGCTCCTCACTCTGCTCCTGACACTGAAACAGCTCCTGACACTGCTCCTGACACTGACACTGCACCTGACACTGCTCCTGTCATTGACATTGGTCCTGACACTTCTCCTGAAACAGACACTGATCCTCACACAGCTCCTGACACTGACACCGCTCCTCACGCTGCATCTGGCACTCACACTGCTGCTGATCCTGACAATGCTCTTGACACTGCTCCAGACACTGACACTGATACTGCACCTGACACAACTCCTGAAATAGCTCCTGTAACTGACACAGCTCCTGACACTGGTCCTGACACTGACACTGCTGCTGACCCTGAGAATTCTCCTGACACTGCTCCTGACACTGAGACTGACACGGATCCTGACACTGATACTGCTCCTCACACTGCTCCTGACACAGGCACTGCTCCTGGCACTGCTCCTGACACTGACACTGCTCTTGATGCTGACACTAACACTGCTCCTGACACCGACACTGCTCCTGTCACTGCTCCTGACGCTGACACTGCGCCTGACACTGCTCCTGACACTGACACTGGTCCTGACACTGCTCCTGACACTGCTCGTGACACAGACACTGCTCCTGACAATGCACCTGACACTGACACTCCTCCTCACACAGCTCGTGCCACTGACACTGCTCCTACGCTACTCCTGACACAGACACTTCTGCTGATACTGACAATGCTCCTGTCACTGCTTCTGACACTGCTCGTGACGTTGCTCCAGACACTGACACTGCTCCTGACACAGGTCGTGGCGGTGACACTGCTCCTGCCACTGTTCCTGACACGGCTGCTCACACTGACACTGCTCCTGACAATGGCACTGGTCCTGACACTGCTCCTGACACTGACACTGTTCCTGACACTGCTCCTGACACTGCTCGTGACACAGACACTGCTCCTGACAATGCACCTGACACTGACACTGCTCCTCACACAGCTCGTGCCACTGACACTGCTCCTACGCTACTCCTGACACAGACACTTCTGCTGATACTGACAATGCTCCTGTCACTGCTTCTGACACTGCTCCAGATACTGACACTCTCACTGCTACTGACACTGCTCCTGATACTGACACTGCTCCTGACACTGACACTACACCTCAAACTGCTCCTGACACTCCTCCTGACACTGACACTGCTCCTGGCTCTGCTCCTGACAGTGACGCTGCTCCTGATGCTGACACTGACACTGCTCCTGGCACTGCTCCTGAAGCTGCTCCTGTCACTGACACTGCTCCTCACACTGCTCTTCACACAGACACTGCTCCTGACACTGCTACTGACACAGACACTGCTGCTGATACTGATAATGCTCCTGAAACAGCTCCTGACCCTGACACGGCTGCTCACACTGCTCCTCATACTGACATTGCTCCTGACACTGGTCCCGACACAGGCACTGCTGCTGATGCTGACAATGCTCCTGACACTGCTCCTGACACAGACACTGCTCCGAACAATGCTTCTGACGCTGACACTGCTCCTGTCACTGGCACTGGTCCTGACACTGCTTCTGACACTGGCGCTGGTCCTGACACTGCTCCTGACACTCACGCTGCTCCTGACACTGACACTGACACTGCTCCTGACACTGCTCCAGACACTGACACTGCTCCTGAGACAGCTCGTGACACTGACACTGCTCCTGCCACTGTTCCTGACACTGCTGCTCACACTGACACTGCTCCTGACACTGGCACTGGATCTGACAATGCTCCTGACACTGACACTGCTCCCGACACTGCTCCTGACACTGACACTGCTCCTAACACAGGCACTGCTCCTGGCCCTGCTCCTGACACTGGAACTGCTTCTGATACTGACACTGACACTGCTCCTGTCACTGACACTGCGCCTGGCTCTGCTCCTGACACAGATACTGCTGCTGATACAGACAAAGCTCCTGACATTGCTCCTGACACTGCTCCTGACACTGACACTGCTCCTGACACTGCTCCTGACACTGACACTGCTCCTGACACTGCTCCTGGCACTGACAGTGCTGCTGACACTGCTCCTAACACAGACACTGCTGCTGATACTGACAATGCTCCTGACACGGCTCCTGACACAGACACTGCTCCAGACACTGCTCCCGACACTGACACTGCTCCTGATACTGCTCCTGACACTGGTACTGACACTGACGCTTGTCCTGGCACTGCTCCTGAAACTGACACAGGTCCTGACACTGCCCCTGACACAGACACTGCACCTCACACTGCTCCTGACTATGACACTGCACCTGAGAATGCTCCTGACACTGACGATGCACCCGACACTGCTCCTGACGCTGCACCTGACCCTGCTCCTGACACTGCTCCTGACACTGACACTGCTCCTGACACAGGTCCTGTCACTGACACTGCTCCTGTCACTGCTCCTGACACTGACACTGCCCCTGACACTGCTCCTAACACTGCTGCTGACACTGACACTGCTCCTGACTAAGCTACTCTCACTGACACGAACCCTGACACTGCTCCTGACTCAGCTCCTGACACAGACACTGCTGCAGATCCTGACAGTGCTCCTGAAACTGCTCCTGACACTGACACTGCTCTTCACACTGCTCCTGACACTGACACAGCTCCTGATACTCACACTGACAATGCTCCTGACACTGACACTGACACTTCTCCTCACACTGCTACAGACACTGGCACTGCTCCTGACACTGACACTGCTCCTGACACTGTTCCTAACACAATCGCTGACACTGACACAGCTCCTGACACTGCTACCGACACTGGCACTGCTCCTGAGACTGACACTGCTCCTGACACTGTTCCTAACACTGCCGCTGACACTGACACAGCTCCTGACACTGATCCAGACACTGCTCCTGACACTGACAGTGCTCCTGATACTGACATTGACACTGCTCCTCACACTGCTACAGACACTGACACTGCTCTTGACACTGCTCCTGACACTGCTCCTGACACTGACCCTGCTCCTGATACTACTCCTGACACTGTTCCAGACACTGACACAGCTCCTGACACTGCTCCTGTCACTGACGCTGCTCCTCACACTGCTCCTGACACTGACACTGCTCCTGATACTGACACTGACACTGCTCCTGACAATGCTCCAGACACTGACCCTGCTCCTGACACTACTCCTGACACTGGTCCAGACACTGACACAGATCCTGACACTGCTCCTGTCACTGACAGTGCTCCTCACACTGCTCCTGACACTGACACTGCTCCTGATACTGACACTGACACTGCCCCTGACACTGACACTGCTCCTGGCACTGCTCCTGACACTGACACTGCCCCTGACACTGCTCCTAACACTGCTGCTGACACTGACACTGCTCCTCAAACTGCTCCTGACACTGGCACTGCTGCTAAACCTGAGAATGCCCCTGACTCTGCTCCTGACACTGACACTGCACCTGAAACTGCTCCTGATACTGACACTGCTCCTCAAACTGCTCCTTACACTGAGACTGCACCTGACACTGCTCCTGGTACTTCTCCTGTCACTGACACTGCTCCTGACACTGCTCCTGACACAGACACTGCTGCTGATCCTGGCAACGCTCCTGGCAATGCTCCTGACACTGACACTGCACCTGACACTGCTCCTGACACTGCTCCTGACACTGACACTGCTCCTGTCACTGCTCCTGACACTGGCTCTGCTCCTAACACTGCTCCTGACACTCAGACTGCTCCTGACACTCACCCTGCTCCTGACACTGCTCCTGACACCTGCTCCCGACACTGACACTGCTCCTGACACTGCCCCTGACTCTGACACTGCTCCTGACACTGCTCCTGATACTGACACTGTCACTGCTACTGACCATGCTGCTGACACTGACACTGCTGCTGACCCTGACAATGCTCCTAACACTGCTCCAGTCACTGACACTGACACTGCACCTGACACTACTCCTGAAATAGCTGCTGTCACTGACACTTCTCCTGTCACTGCTCCTGACACTGACGGTGCTGCTGATCCTGAGAATGCTCCTGACACTGCTCCTGACAATGACACTGCTGCTGACACTGCTGCTGACGCTGGCACTGCGGCTGTTCCTGAGAATGCCCCTGAATCTGCTCCTCGCACTGACACTGTTCCTCACACTGCTCCTGACACTGCTCCAGACACTGACACTGCTCCAGACACAGCTACTGTCACTGACACTGCTCCTGACACTGCTCCTGACACAACTCCTGACACTGACACTGGTCCTCACACTGCTCCTGACACTGACACTGCTCCTCACGCTGGTCCTGACAATGACACTGCCCCTGAGAGTGCTCCTGACACTGACGCTGCTGCTGGCACTGCTCCTGGCACTGCTCCTGACACTGACACTGCTCCTCATGCTGACACGGACACAGCTCCTGACACCGACACTGCTCCTGTCACTGCTCCTGACGCTGACACTGCTCCTGACACTGCTCCTGACACTGACACTGCTCCTGGCACAGCTCCTGCCACTGCCACTGCTCCTGACACTGCTCCTGACACTGCTCCTGACACTGACACTGCTCCTGACACTGGCACTGGTCCTGACAATGCTCCTGACACTGACACTGCTCCCGACACTGCTCCTGACACTGACACTGCTCCTAACACTGGCACTGCTCCTGGCCCTGCTCCTGACACTGGAACTGCTTCTGATACTGACACTGACACTGCTCCTGTCACTGACACTGCGCCTGGCTCTGCTCCTGACACAGATACTGCTGCTGATACAGACAAAGCTCCTGACATTGCTCCTGACACTGCTCCTGACACTGACACTGCTCCTGACACTGCTCCTGACACTGACACTGCTCCTGACACTGCTCCTGGCACTGACAGTGCTGCTGACACTGCTCCTAACACAGACACTGCTGCTGATACTGACAATGCTCCTGACACGGCTCCTGACACAGACACTGCTCCAGACACTGCTCCTGACACTGCTCGTGACACAGACACTGCTCCTGACAATGCACCTGACACTGACACTGCTCCTCACACAGCTCGTGCCACTGACACTGCTCCTACGCTACTCCTGACACAGACACTTCTGCTGATACTGACAATGCTCCTGTCACTGCTTCTGACACTGCTCCAGATACTGACACTCTCACTGCTACTGACACTGCTCCTGATACTGACACTGCTCCTGACACTGACACTACACCTCAAACTGCTCCTGACACTCCTCCTGACACTGACACTGCTCCTGGCTCTGCTCCTGAGACAGCTCGTGACACTGACACTGCTCCTGCCACTGTTCCTGACACTGCTGCTCACACTGACACTGCTCCTGACACTGGCACTGGTCCTGACAATGCTCCTGACACTGACACTGCTCCTGATACTGACACTGACACTGCTCCTGACACTGCTCCAGACACTGACCCTGCTCCTGACACTACTCCTGACACTGGACCGGACTCTGACACAGATCCTGACACTGCTCCTGTCACTGACAGTGCTCCTCACACTGCTCCTGACACTGACACTGCTCCTGATACTGACACTGACACTGCTCCTGACACTGACACTGCTCCTGGCACTGCTCCTGACACTGACACTGCCCCTGACACTGCTCCTAACACTGCTGCTGACACTGACACTGCTCCTCAAACTGCTCCTGACACTGGCACTGCTGCTAAACCTGAGAATGCCCCTGACTCTGCTCCTGACATTGACACTGCACCTGAAACTGCTCCTGACACTGACACTGCTCCTCAAACTGCTCCTTACACTGAGACTGCACCTGACACTGCTCCTGGTACTTCTCCTGTCACTGACACTGCTCCTGACACTGCTCCTGACACAGACACTGCTGCTGATCCTGACAACGCTCCTGGCAACGCTCCTGGCACTGACACTGCACCTGACACTGCTCCTGACACTGCTCCTGACACTGACACTGCTCCTGTCACTGCTCCTAACACTGGCACTGCGGCTAAACCTGAGAATGCCCCTGACTCTGCTCCTGACACTGGCACTGCTCCTGAAACTGATCCTGACACTGACACTGCTCCTGACACTGCTCCTGACACTGCTCCTGACACTGACACTGACACTGCTCCTGGCACTGCCCCTGACACTGCTCCTGAGACAGGCACTGCTCCTGATACTGACACTGACACTGCTCCTGACACTGACACTGCTCCTGACACAGCCACTGCTCCTGGCTCTGCTCCTAACACTGCTCCTGACACTCAGACTGCTCCTGACACTCACCCTGCTCCTGACACTGCTCCTGACACCTGCTCCCGACACTGACACTGCTCCTGACACTGCCCCTGACTCTGACACTGCTCCTGACACTGCTCCTGATACTGACACTGTCACTGCTACTGACCATGCTCCTGACACTGACACTGCTGCTGACCCTGACAATGCTCCTAACACTGCTCCAGTCACTGACACTGACACTGCACCTGACACTACTCCAGAAATAGCTGCTGTCACTGACACTTCTCCTGTCACTGCTCCTGACACTGACGGTGCTGCTGATCCTGAGAATGCTCCTGACACTGCTCCTGACACTGACACTGCTGCTGACACTGCTGCTGACGCTGGCACTGCGGCTGTTCCTGAGAATGCCCCTGAATCTGCTCCTCGCACTGACACTGCTCCTGACACTGCTCCTGACACTGACACTGCTCCTCACACTGCTCCTGACACTGACACTGCTCCTGATAATGACACTGACACTGCTACTGACACTGACACTGCTCCTGGCTCTGCTCCTGACACTGCTCCTGACACAGCTCCTGACTCTGACGCTGCTCCTGGCATAGGCACTGCTCCTGGCTGTGCTCCTGGCACTGCTCCTGACACTGGGTCCTGACTCTGATACTGTTCCTGATACTGACACTGACACTGCTCCTTGTACTGCTACAGACACTGACACTGCACCTGTCACTGCTCCTGACACAGACACTGCTGCTGATCCTGACAATGCTCCTGATTCTGCTGCTGAACCTGCTCCAGACACTGACACTGCTCCTCACACTGCTACTGACACAGACACTGCTGCTGATCCTGTCAGTACTGCTGACACGGCTCCTGAGACTGACACTGCTCTTGACACTGCTCCTGACACTGCTCCTGACACTTCTCCTGACACTGCTCGTGACACTGACACTGCTCCATGACACTGCTCCTGACACAGCTCCTGACACGGACCCTGCTCCTGACACTGCTCCTGACACTGCTCCAGACACTGACACTGCTCCAGACACAGCTACTGTCACTGACACTGCTCCTGACACTGCTCCTGACACAACTCCTGACACTGACACTGGTCCTCACACTGCTCCTGACACTGACACTGCTCCTCACGCTGGTCCTGACAATGACACTGCCCCTGAGAGTGCTCCTGACACTGACGCTGCTGCTGGCACTGCTCCTGGCACTGGTCCTGACACTGACACTGCTCCTGATGCTGACACTGACACAGCTCCTGACACCGACACTGCTCCTGTCACTGCTCCTGACGCTGACACTGCTCCTGACACTGCTCCTGACACTGACACTGCTCCTGGCACAGCTCCTGCCACTGCCACTGCTCCTGACACTGCTCCTGACACTGCTGCTGACACTGACACTGCTCATGGCACAGCTCCTGTCACTGCTCCTGACACTGACACTGCTCCTGACACTGCACCTGACACTGCTCCTGACACTGTCACTGCTCCTGGTACTGACACTGACACTGCTCCTGACACAGGCACTGTTTCTGGTTCTGACACTGACACTGCTACTGACACTGCCACTGCTCCTGACGCTGCTTCAGACAATGCAACTGACACTGGCACGGCTCCTCACACTGCTCCTGACACTGAAACAGCTCCTGACACTGCTCCTGAGACTGACACTGCACCTGACACTGCTCCTGGCATTGACATTGGTCCTGACACTTCTCCTGAAACAGACACTGATCCTCACACAGCTCCTGACACTGACACTGCTCCTCACGCTGCATCTGGCACTCACACTGCTGCTGATACCGACAATGCTCTTGACACTGCTCCAGACACTGACGCTGACACTGCTGATGACAGTGACACTGACACTGACACTGCTCCTGATACTGACACTGACACTGCTCCTGACACTGACACTGCTCCTGGCACTGCTCCTGACACTCACCCTGCTCCTGACACTGCTCCTGACACCTGCTCCCGACACTGACACTGCTCCTGACACTGCCCCTGACTCTGACACTGCTCCTGACACTGCTCCTGATACTGACACTGTCACTGCTACTGACCATGCTCCTGACACTGACACTGCTGCTGACACTGCTCCTAACACAGACACTGCTGCTGATACTGACAATGCTCCTGACACGGCTCCTGACACAGACACTGCTCCAGACACTGCTCCCGACACTGACACTGCTCCTGATACTGCTCCTGACACTGGTCCTGACACTGACGCTTGTCCTGGCACTGCTCCTGAAACTGACACAGGTCCTGACACTGCCCCTGACACAGACACTGCACCTCACACTGCTCCTGACTATGACACTGCACCTGAGAATGCTCCTGACACTGACGATGCACCCGACACTGCTCCTGACGCTGCACCTGACCCTGCTCCTGACACTGCTCCTGACACTGACACTGCTCCTGACACAGGTCCTGTCACTGACACTGCTCCTGTCACTGCTCCTGACACTGACACTGCCCCTGACACTGCTCCTAACACTGCTGCTGACACTGACACTGCTCCTGACTAAGCTACTCTCACTGACACGAACCCTGACACTGCTCCTGACTCAGCTCCTGACACAGACACTGCTGCAGATCCTGACAGTGCTCCTGAAACTGCTCCTGACACTGACACTGCTCTTCACACTGCTCCTGACACTGACACAGCTCCTGATACTCACACTGACAATGCTCCTGACACTGACACTGACACTTCTCCTCACACTGCTACAGACACTGGCACTGCTCCTGACACTGACACTGCTCCTGACACTGTTCCTAACACAATCGCTGACACTGACACAGCTCCTGACACTGCTACCGACACTGGCACTGCTCCTGAGACTGACACTGCTCCTGACACTGTTCCTAACACTGCCGCTGACACTGACACAGCTCCTGACACTGATCCAGACACTGCTCCTGACACTGACAGTGCTCCTGATACTGACATTGACACTGCTCCTCACACTGCTACAGACACTGACACTGCTCTTGACACTGCTCCTGACACTGCTCCTGACACTGACCCTGCTCCTGATACTACTCCTGACACTGTTCCAGACACTGACACAGCTCCTGACACTGCTCCTGTCACTGACGCTGCTCCTCACACTGCTCCTGACACTGACACTGCTCCTGATACTGACACTGACACTGCTCCTGACAATGCTCCAGACACTGACCCTGCTCCTGACACTACTCCTGACACTGGTCCAGACACTGACACAGATCCTGACACTGCTCCTGTCACTGACAGTGCTCCTCACACTGCTCCTGACACTGACACTGCTCCTGATACTGACACTGACACTGCTCCTGACACTGACACTGCTCCTGGCACTGCTCCTGACACTGACACTGCCCCTGACACTGCTCCTAACACTGCTGCTGACACTGACACTGCTCCTCAAACTGCTCCTGACACTGGCACTGCTGCTAAACCTGAGAATGCCCCTGACTCTGCTCCTGACACTGACACTGCACCTGAAACTGCTCCTGATACTGACACTGCTCCTCAAACTGCTCCTTACACTGAGACTGCACCTGACACTGCTCCTGGTACTTCTCCTGTCACTGACACTGCTCCTGACACTGCTCCTGACACAGACACTGCTGCTGATCCTGGCAACGCTCCTGGCAATGCTCCTGACACTGACACTGCACCTGACACTGCTCCTGACACTGCTCCTGACACTGACACTGCTCCTGTCACTGCTCCTGACACTGGCTCTGCTCCTAACACTGCTCCTGACACTCAGACTGCTCCTGACACTCACCCTGCTCCTGACACTGCTCCTGACACCTGCTCCCGACACTGACACTGCTCCTGACACTGCCCCTGACTCTGACACTGCTCCTGACACTGCTCCTGATACTGACACTGTCACTGCTACTGACCATGCTCCTGACACTGACACTGCTGCTGACCCTGACAATGCTCCTAACACTGCTCCAGTCACTGACACTGACACTGCACCTGACACTACTCCTGAAATAGCTGCTGTCACTGACACTTCTCCTGTCACTGCTCCTGACACTGACGGTGCTGCTGATCCTGAGAATGCTCCTGACACTGCTCCTGACAATGACACTGCTGCTGACACTGCTGCTGACGCTGGCACTGCGGCTGTTCCTGAGAATGCCCCTGAATCTGCTCCTCGCACTGACACTGTTCCTCACACTGCTCCTGACACTGCTCCAGACACTGACACTGCTCCAGACACAGCTACTGTCACTGACACTGCTCCTGACACTGCTCCTGACACAACTCCTGACACTGACACTGGTCCTCACACTGCTCCTGACACTGACACTGCTCCTCACGCTGGTCCTGACAATGACACTGCCCCTGAGAGTGCTCCTGACACTGACGCTGCTGCTGGCACTGCTCCTGGCACTGCTCCTGACACTGACACTGCTCCTCATGCTGACACGGACACAGCTCCTGACACCGACACTGCTCCTGTCACTGCTCCTGACGCTGACACTGCTCCTGACACTGCTCCTGACACTGACACTGCTCCTGGCACAGCTCCTGCCACTGCCACTGCTCCTGACACTGCTCCTGACACTGCTCCTGACACTGACACTGCTCCTGACACTGGCACTGGTCCTGACAATGCTCCTGACACTGACACTGCTCCCGACACTGCTCCTGACACTGACACTGCTCCTAACACTGGCACTGCTCCTGGCCCTGCTCCTGACACTGGAACTGCTTCTGATACTGACACTGACACTGCTCCTGTCACTGACACTGCGCCTGGCTCTGCTCCTGACACAGATACTGCTGCTGATACAGACAAAGCTCCTGACATTGCTCCTGACACTGCTCCTGACACTGACACTGCTCCTGACACTGCTCCTGACACTGACACTGCTCCTGACACTGCTCCTGGCACTGACAGTGCTGCTGACACTGCTCCTAACACAGACACTGCTGCTGATACTGACAATGCTCCTGACACGGCTCCTGACACAGACACTGCTCCAGACACTGCTCCTGACACTGCTCGTGACACAGACACTGCTCCTGACAATGCACCTGACACTGACACTGCTCCTCACACAGCTCGTGCCACTGACACTGCTCCTACGCTACTCCTGACACAGACACTTCTGCTGATACTGACAATGCTCCTGTCACTGCTTCTGACACTGCTCCAGATACTGACACTCTCACTGCTACTGACACTGCTCCTGATACTGACACTGCTCCTGACACTGACACTACACCTCAAACTGCTCCTGACACTCCTCCTGACACTGACACTGCTCCTGGCTCTGCTCCTGAGACAGCTCGTGACACTGACACTGCTCCTGCCACTGTTCCTGACACTGCTGCTCACACTGACACTGCTCCTGACACTGGCACTGGTCCTGACAATGCTCCTGACACTGACACTGCTCCTGATACTGACACTGACACTGCTCCTGACACTGCTCCAGACACTGACCCTGCTCCTGACACTACTCCTGACACTGGACCGGACACTGACACAGATCCTGACACTGCTCCTGTCACTGACGATGCACCCGACACTGCTCCTGACGCTGCACCTGACCCTGCTCCTGACACTGCTCCTGACACTGACACTGCTCCTGACACAGGTCCTGTCACTGACACTGTTCCTGTCACTGCTCCTGACACTGACACTGCCCCTGACACTGCTCCTAACACTGCTGCTGACACTGACACTGCTCCTGACTAAGCTACTCTCACTGACACGAACCCTGACACTGCTCCTGACTCAGCTCCTGACTCAGACACTGCTGCAGATCCTGACAGTGCTCCTGAAACTGCTCCTGACACTGACACTGCTCTTCACACTGCTCCTGACACTGACACAGCTCCTGATACTCACACTGACAATGCTCCTGACACTGACACTGACACTGCTCCTCACACTGCTACAGACACTGGCACTGCTCCTGACACTGACACTGCTCCTGACACTGTTCCTAACACAATCGCTGACACTGACACAGCTCCTGACACTGCTACCGACACTGGCACTGCTCCTGAGACTGACACTGCTCCTGACACTGTTCCTAACACTGCCGCTGACACTGACACAGCCCCTGACACTGCTCCAGACACTGCTCCTGACACTGACAGTGCTCCTGATACTGACATTGACACTGCTCCTCACACTGCTACAGACACTGACACTGCTCTTGACACTGCTCCTGACACTGCTCCTGACACTGACCCTGCTCCTGACACTACTCCTGACACTGTTCCAGACACTGACACAGCTCTTGACACTGCTCCTGTCACTGACGCTGCTCCTCACACTGCTCCTGACACTGACACTGCTCCTGATACTGACACTGACACTGCTCCTGACACTGCTCCAGACACTGACCCTGCTCCTGACACTACTCCTGACACTGGTCCAGACACTGACACAGATCCTGACACTGCTCCTGTCACTGACAGTGCTCCTCACACTGCTCCTGACACTGACACTGCTCCTGATACTGACACTGACACTGCTCCTGACACTGACACTGCTCCTGGCACTGCTCCTGACACTGACACTGCCCCTGACACTGCTCCTAACACTGCTGCTGACACTGACACTGCTCCTCAAACTGCTCCTGACACTGGCACTGCTCCTAAACCTGAGAATGCCCCTGACTCTGCTCCTGACACTGACACTGCACCTGAAACTGCTCCTGACACTGACACTGCTCCTCAAACTGCTCCTTACACTGAGACTGCACCTGACACTGCTCCTGGTACTTCTCCTGTCACTGACACTGCTCCTGACACTGCTCCTGACACAGACACTGCTGCTGATCCTGGCAACGCTCCTGGCAATGCTCCTGACACTGACACTGCACCTGACACTGCTCCTGACACTGCTCCTGACACTGACACTGCTCCTGTCACTGCTCCTGACACTGGCTCTGCTCCTAACGCTGCTCCTGACACTCAGACTGCTCCTGACACTCACCCTGCTCCTGACACTGCTCCTGACACTGGCACAGCTCCTGCCACTGCCACTGCTCCTGACACTGCTCCTGACACTGCTCCTGACACTGACACTGCTCATGGCACAGCTCCTGTCACTGCTCCTGACACTGACACTGCTCCTGACACTGACACTGCTCCTGACACTGCACCTGACACTGCTCCTGACACTGTCACTGCTCCTGGTACTGACACTGACACTGCTCCTGACACAGGCACTGTTTCTGGTACTGACACTGACACTGCTACTGACACTGCCACTGCTCCTGACGCTGCTTCAGACAATGCAACTGACACTGGCACGGCTCCTCACTCTGCTCCTGACACTGAAACAGCTCCTGACACTGCTCCTGACACTGACACTGCACCTGACACTGCTCCTGTCATTGACATTGGTCCTGACACTTCTCCTGAAACAGACACTGATCCTCACACAGCTCCTGACACTGACACCGCTCCTCACGCTGCATCTGGCACTCACACTGCTGCTGATCCTGACAATGCTCTTGACACTGCTCCAGACACTGACACTGATACTGCACCTGACACAACTCCTGAAATAGCTCCTGTAACTGACACAGCTCCTGACACTGGTCCTGACACTGACACTGCTGCTGATCCTGAGAATTCTCCTGACACTGCTCCTGACACTGAGACTGACACGGATCCTGACACTGATACTGCTCCTCACACTGCTCCTGACACAGGCACTGCTCCTGGCACTGCTCCTGACACTGACACTGCTCTTGATGCTGACACTAACACTGCTCCTGACACCGACACTGCTCCTGTCACTGCTCCTGACGCTGACACTGCGTCTGACACTGCTCCTGACACTGACACTGGTCCTGACACTGCTCCTGACACTGCTCGTGACACAGACACTGCTCCTGACAATGCACCTGACACTGACACTCCTCCTCACACAGCTCGTGCCACTGACACTGCTCCTACGCTACTCCTGACACAGACACTTCTGCTGATACTGACAATGCTCCTGTCACTGCTTCTGACACTGCTCGTGACGTTGCTCCAGACACTGACACTGCTCCTGACACAGGTCGTGGCGGTGACACTGCTCCTGCCACTGTTCCTGACACGGCTGCTCACACTGACACTGCTCCTGACAATGGCACTGGTCCTGACACTGCTCCTGACACTGACACTGTTCCTGACACTGCTCCTGACACTGCTCGTGACACAGACACTGCTCCTGACAATGCACCTGACACTGACACTGCTCCTCACACAGCTCGTGCCACTGACACTGCTCCTACGCTACTCCTGACACAGACACTTCTGCTGATACTGACAATGCTCCTGTCACTGCTTCTGACACTGCTCCAGATACTGACACTCTCACTGCTACTGACACTGCTCCTGATACTGACACTGCTCCTGACACTGACACTACACCTCAAACTGCTCCTGACACTCCTCCTGACACTGACACTGCTCCTGGCTCTGCTCCTGACAGTGACGCTGCTCCTGATGCTGACACTGACACTGCTCCTGGCACTGCTCCTGAAGCTGCTCCTGTCACTGACACTGCTCCTCACACTGCTCTTCACACAGACACTGCTCCTGACACTGCTACTGACACAGACACTGCTGCTGATACTGATAATGCTCCTGAAACAGCTCCTGACCCTGACACGGCTGCTCACACTGCTCCTCATACTGACATTGCTCCTGACACTGGTCCCGACACAGGCACTGCTGCTGATGCTGACAATGCTCCTGACACTGCTCCTGACACAGACACTGCTCCGAACAATGCTTCTGACGCTGACACTGCTCCTGTCACTGGCACTGGTCCTGACACTGCTTCTGACACTGGCGCTGGTCCTGACACTGCTCCTGACACTCACGCTGCTCCTGACACTGACACTGACACTGCTCCTGACACTGCTCCAGACACTGACACTGCTCCTGAGACAGCTCGTGACACTGACACTGCTCCTGCCACTGTTCCTGACACTGCTGCTCACACTGACACTGCTCCTGACACTGGCACTGGCCCTGACAATGCTCCTGACACTGACACTGCTCCCGACACTGCTCCTGACACTGACACTGCTCCTAACACTGGCACTGCTCCTGGCCCTGCTCCTGACACTGGAACTGCTTCTGATACTGACACTGACACTGCTCCTGTCACTGACACTGCGCCTGGCTCTGCTCCTGACACAGATACTGCTGCTGATACAGACAAAGCTCCTGACATTGCTCCTGACACTGCTCCTGACACTGACACTGCTCCTGACACTGCTCCTGACACTGACACTGCTCCTGACACTGCTCCTGGCACTGACAGTGCTGCTGACACTGCTCCTAACACAGACACTGCTGCTGATACTGACAATGCTCCTGACACGGCTCCTGACACAGACACTGCTCCAGACACTGCTCCTGTAACTGACACTTGTCCTGAGACTGCTTCTTACATTGGCGCTGGTCCTGACTCTGCTCCTGACACTGACACTGCTCCTGACACTGCTCCTGACACAGACACTGCTGCTGATACTGACAATGCTCCTGACACTGCTTCTGACACTGTTCCTGAAACTGACACTTCTCCTGATACTGACTCTCTCACTGCTACTGACACTGCTCCTGACACTCACACTGCTGCTGATCCTGACAATGCTCTTGACACTGCTCCTGACACTGATACTGCACCTGACACAACTCCTGAAATAGCTCCTGTAACTGACACTGCTCCTGACACTGCTCCTGACACTGACACTGCTGCTGATCCTGAGAATTCTCCTGACACTGCTCCTGACACTGACACTGACACGGATCCTGACACTGACACTGCTCCTCACACTGCTCCTGACACTGGCACTGCTCCTGGCACTGCACCTGACACTGACACTGCTCCTGACACTGATACTGCTGCTGATCCTGACAAAGCTCCTGACACTGCTACTGACACTGCTCGTGACGTTGCTCCAGACACTGACACTGCTCCTGACACAGCTCGTGACGGTGACACTGCTCCTGCCACTGTTCCTGGCACGGCTGCTCACACTGACACTGCTCCTGACAATGGCACTGGTCCTGACACTGCTCCTGACACTGACACTGGTCCTGACACTGCTTCTGACACTGCTCGTGACACAGACACTGCTCCTGACAATGCACCTGACACTGACACTGCTCCTCACACAGCTCGTGCCACTGACACTGCTCCTACGCTTCTCCTGACACAGACACTTCTGCTGATACTGACAATGCTCCTGTCACTGCTTCTGACACTGCTCCAGATACTGACACTCTCACTGCTACTGACACTGCTCCTGATACTGACACTGCTCCTGACACTGACACTACACCTCAAACTGCTCCTGACACTCCTCCTGACACTGACACTGCTCCTGGCTCTGCTCCTGACAGCGACGCTGCTCCTGATGCTGACACTGACACTGCTCCTGGCACTGCTCCTGAAGCTGCTCCTGTCACTGACACTGCTCCTCACACTGCTCTTCACACAGACACTGCTCCTGACACTGCTACTGACACAGACACTGCTGCTGATACTGATAGTGCTCCTGAAACTGCTCCTGACCCTGACACGGCTGCTCACACTGCTCCTGATACTGACATTGCTCCTGACACTGGTCCCGACACAGACACTGCTGCTGATGCTGACAATGCTCCTGACACTGCTCCTGACACAGACACTGCTCCGAACAATGCTTCTGACGCTGACACTGCTCCTGTCACTAGCACTGGCCCTGACACTGCTTCTGACACTGGCGCTGGTCCTGACACTGCTCCTGACACTCACGCTGCTCCTGACACTGACACTGACACTGCTCCTGACACTGCTCCAGACACTGACACTGCTCCTGAGACAGCTCGTGACACTGACACTGCTCCTGCCACTGTTCCTGACACTGCTGCTCACACTGACACTGCTCCTGACACTGGCACTGGTCCTGACAATGCTCCTGACACTGACACTGCTCCCGACACTGCTCCTGACACTGACACTGCTCCTAACGCAGGCACTGCTCCTGGCCTTGCTCCTGACACTGGAACTGCTTCTGATACTGACACTGACACTGCTCCTGTCACTGACACTGCGCCTGGCTCTGCTCCTGACACAGATACTGCTGCTGATACAGACAAAGCTCCTGACATTGCTCCTGACACTGCTCCTGACACAGACACTGCTCCTGACGCTGCTCCTGACACTGACACTGCTCCTGACACTGCTCCTGGCACTGACAGTGCTGCTGACACTGCTCCTAACACAGACACTGCTGCTGATACTGACAATGCTCCTGACACGGCTCCTGACACAGATACTGCTGCTGATACAGACAAAGCTCCTGACATTGCTCCTGACACTGCTCCTGACACAGACACTTCTCCTGACACTGCTCCTGACACTGACACTGCTCCAGACACTGCTCCCGACACTGACACTGCTCCTGATACTGCTCCTGACACTGGTCCTGTCACTGACGCTTGTCCTGGCACTGCTCCTGAAACTGACACAGGTCCTGACACTGCTCCTGACACAGACACTGCACCTCACACTGCTCCTGACCATGACACTGCACCTGAGAATGCTCCTGACACTGACGATGCACCCGACACTGCTCCTGACGCTGCACCTGACCCTGCTCCTGACACTGCTCCTGACACTGACACTGCTCCTGACACAGGTCCTGTCACTGACACTGTTCCTGTCACTGCTCCTGACACTGACACTGCCCCTGACACTGCTCCTAACACTGCTGCTGACACTGACACTGCTCCTGACTAAGCTACTCTCACTGACACGAACCCTGACACTGCTCCTGACTCAGCTCCTGACTCAGACACTGCTGCAGATCCTGACAGTGCTCCTGAAACTGCTCCTGACACTGACACTGCTCTTCACACTGCTCCTGACACTGACACAGCTCCTGATACTCACACTGACAATGCTCCTGACACTGACACTGACACTGCTCCTCACACTGCTACAGACACTGGCACTGCTCCTGACACTGACACTGCTCCTGACACTGTTCCTAACACAATCGCTGACACTGACACAGCTCCTGACACTGCTACCGACACTGGCACTGCTCCTGAGACTCACACTGCTCCTGACACTGTTCCTAACACTGCCGCTGACACTGACACAGCCCCTGACACTGCTCCAGACACTGCTCCTGACACTGACAGTGCTCCTGATACTGACATTGACACTGCTCCTCACACTGCTACAGACACTGACACTGCTCTTGACACTGCTCCTGACACTGCTCCTGACACTGACCCTGCTCCTGACACTACTCCTGACACTGTTCCAGACACTGACACAGCTCCTGACACTGCTCCTGTCACTGACGCTGCTCCTCACACTGCTCCTGACACTGACACTGCTCCTGATACTGACACTGACACTGCTCCTGACACTGCCCCAGACACTGACCCTGCTCCTGACACTACTCCTGACACTGGTCCAGACACTGACACAGATCCTGACACTGCTCCTGTCACTGACAGTGCTCCTCACACTGCTCCTGACACTGACACTGCTCCTGATACTGACACTGACACTGCTCCTGACACTGACACTGCCCCTGGCACTGCTCCTGACACTGACACTGCCCCTGACACTGCTCCTAACACTGCTGCTGACACTGACACTGCTCCTCAAACTGCTCCTGACACTGGCACTGCTGCTAAACCTGAGAATGCCCCTGACTCTGCTCCTGACACTGACACTGCACCTGAAACTGCTCCTGACACTGACACTGCTCCTCAAACTGCTCCTTACACTGAGACTGCACCTGACACTGCTCCTGGTACTTCTCCTGTCACTGACACTGCTCCTGACACTGCTCCTGACACAGACACTGCTGCTGATCCTGGCAACGCTCCTGGCAATGCTCCTGACACTGACACTGCACCTGACACTGCTCCTGACACTGCTCCTGACACTGACACTGCTCCTGTCACTGCTCCTGACACTGGCTCTGCTCCTAACGCTGCTCCTGACACTCAGACTGCTCCTGACACTCACCCTGCTCCTGACACTGCTCCTGACACTGGCACAGCTCCTGCCACTGCCACTGCTCCTGACACTGCTCCTGACACTGCTCCTGACACTGACACTGCTCATGGCACAGCTCCTGTCACTGCTCCTGACACTGACACTGCTCCTGACACTGACACTGCTCCTGACACTGCACCTGACACTGCTCCTGACACTGTCACTGCTCCTGGTACTGACACTGACACTGCTCCTGACACAGGCACTGTTTCTGGTACTGACACTGACACTGCTACTGACACTGCCACTGCTCCTGACGCTGCTTCAGACAATGCAACTGACACTGGCACGGCTCCTCACTCTGCTCCTGACACTGAAACAGCTCCTGACACTGCTCCTGACACTGACACTGCACCTGACACTGCTCCTGTCATTGACATTGGTCCTGACACTTCTCCTGAAACAGACACTGATCCTCACACAGCTCCTGACACTGACACCGCTCCTCACGCTGCATCTGGCACTCACACTGCTGCTGATCCTGACAATGCTCTTGACACTGCTCCAGACACTGACACTGATACTGCACCTGACACAACTCCTGAAATAGCTCCTGTAACTGACACAGCTCCTGACACTGGTCCTGACACTGACACTGCTGCTGACCCTGAGAATTCTCCTGACACTGCTCCTGACACTGAGACTGACACGGATCCTGACACTGATACTGCTCCTCACACTGCTCCTGACACAGGCACTGCTCCTGGCACTGCTCCTGACACTGACACTGCTCTTGATGCTGACACTAACACTGCTCCTGACACCGACACTGCTCCTGTCACTGCTCCTGACGCTGACACTGCGCCTGACACTGCTCCTGACACTGACACTGGTCCTGACACTGCTCCTGACACTGCTCGTGACACAGACACTGCTCCTGACAATGCACCTGACACTGACACTCCTCCTCACACAGCTCGTGCCACTGACACTGCTCCTACGCTACTCCTGACACAGACACTTCTGCTGATACTGACAATGCTCCTGTCACTGCTTCTGACACTGCTCGTGACGTTGCTCCAGACACTGACACTGCTCCTGACACAGGTCGTGGCGGTGACACTGCTCCTGCCACTGTTCCTGACACGGCTGCTCACACTGACACTGCTCCTGACAATGGCACTGGTCCTGACACTGCTCCTGACACTGACACTGTTCCTGACACTGCTCCTGACACTGCTCGTGACACAGACACTGCTCCTGACAATGCACCTGACACTGACACTGCTCCTCACACAGCTCGTGCCACTGACACTGCTCCTACGCTACTCCTGACACAGACACTTCTGCTGATACTGACAATGCTCCTGTCACTGCTTCTGACACTGCTCCAGATACTGACACTCTCACTGCTACTGACACTGCTCCTGATACTGACACTGCTCCTGACACTGACACTACACCTCAAACTGCTCCTGACACTCCTCCTGACACTGACACTGCTCCTGGCTCTGCTCCTGACAGTGACGCTGCTCCTGATGCTGACACTGACACTGCTCCTGGCACTGCTCCTGAAGCTGCTCCTGTCACTGACACTGCTCCTCACACTGCTCTTCACACAGACACTGCTCCTGACACTGCTACTGACACAGACACTGCTGCTGATACTGATAATGCTCCTGAAACAGCTCCTGACCCTGACACGGCTGCTCACACTGCTCCTCATACTGACATTGCTCCTGACACTGGTCCCGACACAGGCACTGCTGCTGATGCTGACAATGCTCCTGACACTGCTCCTGACACAGACACTGCTCCGAACAATGCTTCTGACGCTGACACTGCTCCTGTCACTGGCACTGGTCCTGACACTGCTTCTGACACTGGCGCTGGTCCTGACACTGCTCCTGACACTCACGCTGCTCCTGACACTGACACTGACACTGCTCCTGACACTGCTCCAGACACTGACACTGCTCCTGAGACAGCTCGTGACACTGACACTGCTCCTGCCACTGTTCCTGACACTGCTGCTCACACTGACACTGCTCCTGACACTGGCACTGGATCTGACAATGCTCCTGACACTGACACTGCTCCCGACACTGCTCCTGACACTGACACTGCTCCTAACACAGGCACTGCTCCTGGCCCTGCTCCTGACACTGGAACTGCTTCTGATACTGACACTGACACTGCTCCTGTCACTGACACTGCGCCTGGCTCTGCTCCTGACACAGATACTGCTGCTGATACAGACAAAGCTCCTGACATTGCTCCTGACACTGCTCCTGACACTGACACTGCTCCTGACACTGCTCCTGACACTGACACTGCTCCTGACACTGCTCCTGGCACTGACAGTGCTGCTGACACTGCTCCTAACACAGACACTGCTGCTGATACTGACAATGCTCCTGACACGGCTCCTGACACAGACACTGCTCCAGACACTGCTCCCGACACTGACACTGCTCCTGATACTGCTCCTGACACTGGTACTGACACTGACGCTTGTCCTGGCACTGCTCCTGAAACTGACACAGGTCCTGACACTGCCCCTGACACAGACACTGCACCTCACACTGCTCCTGACTATGACACTGCACCTGAGAATGCTCCTGACACTGACGATGCACCCGACACTGCTCCTGACGCTGCACCTGACCCTGCTCCTGACACTGCTCCTGACACTGACACTGCTCCTGACACAGGTCCTGTCACTGACACTGCTCCTGTCACTGCTCCTGACACTGACACTGCCCCTGACACTGCTCCTAACACTGCTGCTGACACTGACACTGCTCCTGACTAAGCTACTCTCACTGACACGAACCCTGACACTGCTCCTGACTCAGCTCCTGACACAGACACTGCTGCAGATCCTGACAGTGCTCCTGAAACTGCTCCTGACACTGACACTGCTCTTCACACTGCTCCTGACACTGACACAGCTCCTGATACTCACACTGACAATGCTCCTGACACTGACACTGACACTTCTCCTCACACTGCTACAGACACTGGCACTGCTCCTGACACTGACACTGCTCCTGACACTGTTCCTAACACAATCGCTGACACTGACACAGCTCCTGACACTGCTACCGACACTGGCACTGCTCCTGAGACTGACACTGCTCCTGACACTGTTCCTAACACTGCCGCTGACACTGACACAGCTCCTGACACTGATCCAGACACTGCTCCTGACACTGACAGTGCTCCTGATACTGACATTGACACTGCTCCTCACACTGCTACAGACACTGACACTGCTCTTGACACTGCTCCTGACACTGCTCCTGACACTGACCCTGCTCCTGATACTACTCCTGACACTGTTCCAGACACTGACACAGCTCCTGACACTGCTCCTGTCACTGACGCTGCTCCTCACACTGCTCCTGACACTGACACTGCTCCTGATACTGACACTGACACTGCTCCTGACAATGCTCCAGACACTGACCCTGCTCCTGACACTACTCCTGACACTGGTCCAGACACTGACACAGATCCTGACACTGCTCCTGTCACTGACAGTGCTCCTCACACTGCTCCTGACACTGACACTGCTCCTGATACTGACACTGACACTGCCCCTGACACTGACACTGCTCCTGGCACTGCTCCTGACACTGACACTGCCCCTGACACTGCTCCTAACACTGCTGCTGACACTGACACTGCTCCTCAAACTGCTCCTGACACTGGCACTGCTGCTAAACCTGAGAATGCCCCTGACTCTGCTCCTGACACTGACACTGCACCTGAAACTGCTCCTGATACTGACACTGCTCCTCAAACTGCTCCTTACACTGAGACTGCACCTGACACTGCTCCTGGTACTTCTCCTGTCACTGACACTGCTCCTGACACTGCTCCTGACACAGACACTGCTGCTGATCCTGGCAACGCTCCTGGCAATGCTCCTGACACTGACACTGCACCTGACACTGCTCCTGACACTGCTCCTGACACTGACACTGCTCCTGTCACTGCTCCTGACACTGGCTCTGCTCCTAACACTGCTCCTGACACTCAGACTGCTCCTGACACTCACCCTGCTCCTGACACTGCTCCTGACACCTGCTCCCGACACTGACACTGCTCCTGACACTGCCCCTGACTCTGACACTGCTCCTGACACTGCTCCTGATACTGACACTGTCACTGCTACTGACCATGCTGCTGACACTGACACTGCTGCTGACCCTGACAATGCTCCTAACACTGCTCCAGTCACTGACACTGACACTGCACCTGACACTACTCCTGAAATAGCTGCTGTCACTGACACTTCTCCTGTCACTGCTCCTGACACTGACGGTGCTGCTGATCCTGAGAATGCTCCTGACACTGCTCCTGACAATGACACTGCTGCTGACACTGCTGCTGACGCTGGCACTGCGGCTGTTCCTGAGAATGCCCCTGAATCTGCTCCTCGCACTGACACTGTTCCTCACACTGCTCCTGACACTGCTCCAGACACTGACACTGCTCCAGACACAGCTACTGTCACTGACACTGCTCCTGACACTGCTCCTGACACAACTCCTGACACTGACACTGGTCCTCACACTGCTCCTGACACTGACACTGCTCCTCACGCTGGTCCTGACAATGACACTGCCCCTGAGAGTGCTCCTGACACTGACGCTGCTGCTGGCACTGCTCCTGGCACTGCTCCTGACACTGACACTGCTCCTCATGCTGACACGGACACAGCTCCTGACACCGACACTGCTCCTGTCACTGCTCCTGACGCTGACACTGCTCCTGACACTGCTCCTGACACTGACACTGCTCCTGGCACAGCTCCTGCCACTGCCACTGCTCCTGACACTGCTCCTGACACTGCTCCTGACACTGACACTGCTCCTGACACTGGCACTGGTCCTGACAATGCTCCTGACACTGACACTGCTCCCGACACTGCTCCTGACACTGACACTGCTCCTAACACTGGCACTGCTCCTGGCCCTGCTCCTGACACTGGAACTGCTTCTGATACTGACACTGACACTGCTCCTGTCACTGACACTGCGCCTGGCTCTGCTCCTGACACAGATACTGCTGCTGATACAGACAAAGCTCCTGACATTGCTCCTGACACTGCTCCTGACACTGACACTGCTCCTGACACTGCTCCTGACACTGACACTGCTCCTGACACTGCTCCTGGCACTGACAGTGCTGCTGACACTGCTCCTAACACAGACACTGCTGCTGATACTGACAATGCTCCTGACACGGCTCCTGACACAGACACTGCTCCAGACACTGCTCCTGACACTGCTCGTGACACAGACACTGCTCCTGACAATGCACCTGACACTGACACTGCTCCTCACACAGCTCGTGCCACTGACACTGCTCCTACGCTACTCCTGACACAGACACTTCTGCTGATACTGACAATGCTCCTGTCACTGCTTCTGACACTGCTCCAGATACTGACACTCTCACTGCTACTGACACTGCTCCTGATACTGACACTGCTCCTGACACTGACACTACACCTCAAACTGCTCCTGACACTCCTCCTGACACTGACACTGCTCCTGGCTCTGCTCCTGAGACAGCTCGTGACACTGACACTGCTCCTGCCACTGTTCCTGACACTGCTGCTCACACTGACACTGCTCCTGACACTGGCACTGGTCCTGACAATGCTCCTGACACTGACACTGCTCCTGATACTGACACTGACACTGCTCCTGACACTGCTCCAGACACTGACCCTGCTCCTGACACTACTCCTGACACTGGACCGGACTCTGACACAGATCCTGACACTGCTCCTGTCACTGACAGTGCTCCTCACACTGCTCCTGACACTGACACTGCTCCTGATACTGACACTGACACTGCTCCTGACACTGACACTGCTCCTGGCACTGCTCCTGACACTGACACTGCCCCTGACACTGCTCCTAACACTGCTGCTGACACTGACACTGCTCCTCAAACTGCTCCTGACACTGGCACTGCTGCTAAACCTGAGAATGCCCCTGACTCTGCTCCTGACATTGACACTGCACCTGAAACTGCTCCTGACACTGACACTGCTCCTCAAACTGCTCCTTACACTGAGACTGCACCTGACACTGCTCCTGGTACTTCTCCTGTCACTGACACTGCTCCTGACACTGCTCCTGACACAGACACTGCTGCTGATCCTGACAACGCTCCTGGCAACGCTCCTGGCACTGACACTGCACCTGACACTGCTCCTGACACTGCTCCTGACACTGACACTGCTCCTGTCACTGCTCCTAACACTGGCACTGCGGCTAAACCTGAGAATGCCCCTGACTCTGCTCCTGACACTGGCACTGCTCCTGAAACTGATCCTGACACTGACACTGCTCCTGACACTGCTCCTGACACTGCTCCTGACACTGACACTGACACTGCTCCTGGCACTGCCCCTGACACTGCTCCTGAGACAGGCACTGCTCCTGATACTGACACTGACACTGCTCCTGACACTGACACTGCTCCTGACACAGCCACTGCTCCTGGCTCTGCTCCTAACACTGCTCCTGACACTCAGACTGCTCCTGACACTCACCCTGCTCCTGACACTGCTCCTGACACCTGCTCCCGACACTGACACTGCTCCTGACACTGCCCCTGACTCTGACACTGCTCCTGACACTGCTCCTGATACTGACACTGTCACTGCTACTGACCATGCTCCTGACACTGACACTGCTGCTGACCCTGACAATGCTCCTAACACTGCTCCAGTCACTGACACTGACACTGCACCTGACACTACTCCAGAAATAGCTGCTGTCACTGACACTTCTCCTGTCACTGCTCCTGACACTGACGGTGCTGCTGATCCTGAGAATGCTCCTGACACTGCTCCTGACACTGACACTGCTGCTGACACTGCTGCTGACGCTGGCACTGCGGCTGTTCCTGAGAATGCCCCTGAATCTGCTCCTCGCACTGACACTGCTCCTGACACTGCTCCTGACACTGACACTGCTCCTCACACTGCTCCTGACACTGACACTGCTCCTGATAATGACACTGACACTGCTACTGACACTGACACTGCTCCTGGCTCTGCTCCTGACACTGCTCCTGACACAGCTCCTGACTCTGACGCTGCTCCTGGCATAGGCACTGCTCCTGGCTGTGCTCCTGGCACTGCTCCTGACACTGGGTCCTGACTCTGATACTGTTCCTGATACTGACACTGACACTGCTCCTTGTACTGCTACAGACACTGACACTGCACCTGTCACTGCTCCTGACACAGACACTGCTGCTGATCCTGACAATGCTCCTGATTCTGCTGCTGAACCTGCTCCAGACACTGACACTGCTCCTCACACTGCTACTGACACAGACACTGCTGCTGATCCTGTCAGTACTGCTGACACGGCTCCTGAGACTGACACTGCTCTTGACACTGCTCCTGACACTGCTCCTGACACTTCTCCTGACACTGCTCGTGACACTGACACTGCTCCATGACACTGCTCCTGACACAGCTCCTGACACGGACCCTGCTCCTGACACTGCTCCTGACACTGCTCCAGACACTGACACTGCTCCAGACACAGCTACTGTCACTGACACTGCTCCTGACACTGCTCCTGACACAACTCCTGACACTGACACTGGTCCTCACACTGCTCCTGACACTGACACTGCTCCTCACGCTGGTCCTGACAATGACACTGCCCCTGAGAGTGCTCCTGACACTGACGCTGCTGCTGGCACTGCTCCTGGCACTGGTCCTGACACTGACACTGCTCCTGATGCTGACACTGACACAGCTCCTGACACCGACACTGCTCCTGTCACTGCTCCTGACGCTGACACTGCTCCTGACACTGCTCCTGACACTGACACTGCTCCTGGCACAGCTCCTGCCACTGCCACTGCTCCTGACACTGCTCCTGACACTGCTGCTGACACTGACACTGCTCATGGCACAGCTCCTGTCACTGCTCCTGACACTGACACTGCTCCTGACACTGCACCTGACACTGCTCCTGACACTGTCACTGCTCCTGGTACTGACACTGACACTGCTCCTGACACAGGCACTGTTTCTGGTTCTGACACTGACACTGCTACTGACACTGCCACTGCTCCTGACGCTGCTTCAGACAATGCAACTGACACTGGCACGGCTCCTCACACTGCTCCTGACACTGAAACAGCTCCTGACACTGCTCCTGAGACTGACACTGCACCTGACACTGCTCCTGGCATTGACATTGGTCCTGACACTTCTCCTGAAACAGACACTGATCCTCACACAGCTCCTGACACTGACACTGCTCCTCACGCTGCATCTGGCACTCACACTGCTGCTGATACCGACAATGCTCTTGACACTGCTCCAGACACTGACGCTGACACTGCTGATGACAGTGACACTGACACTGACACTGCTCCTGATACTGACACTGACACTGCTCCTGACACTGACACTGCTCCTGGCACTGCTCCTGACACTCACCCTGCTCCTGACACTGCTCCTGACACCTGCTCCCGACACTGACACTGCTCCTGACACTGCCCCTGACTCTGACACTGCTCCTGACACTGCTCCTGATACTGACACTGTCACTGCTACTGACCATGCTCCTGACACTGACACTGCTGCTGACCCTGACAATGCTCCTAACACTGCTCCAGTCACTGACACTGACACTGCACCTGACACTACTCCTGAAATAGCTGCTGTCACTGACACTTCTCCTGTCACTGCTCCTGACACTGACGGTGCTGCTGATCCTGAGAATGCTCCTGACACTGCTCCTGACAATGACACTGATGCTGACACTGCTGCTGACGCTGGCACTGCGGCTGTTCCTGAGAATGCCCCTGAATCTGCTCCTCGCACTGACACTGTTCCTCACACTGCTCCTGACACTGGTCCGGACACTGACACAGATCCTGACACTGCTCCTGTCACTGACAGTGCTCCTCACACTGCTCCTGACACTGACACTGCTCCTGATACTGACACTGACACTGCTCCTGACACTGACACTGCTCCTAACACAGGCACTGCTCCTGGCCCTGCTCCTGACACTGGAACTGCTTCTGATACTGACACTGACACTGCTCCTGTCACTGACACTGCGCCTGGCTCTGCTCCTGACACAGATACTGCTGCTGATACAGACAAAGCTCCTGACATTGCTCCTGACACTGCTCCTGACACTGACACTGCTCCTGACACTGCTCCTGACACTGACACTGCTCCTAACACTGCTCCTGGCACTGACAGTGCTGCTGACACTGCTCCTAACACAGACACTGCTGCTGATACTGACAATGCTCCTGACACGGCTCCTGACACAGACACTGCTCCAGACACTGCTCCTGACACTGCTCGTGACACAGACACTGCTCCTGACAATGCACCTGACACTGACACTGCTCCTCACACAGCTCGTGCCACTGACACTGCTCCTACGCTACTCCTGACACAGACACTTCTGCTGATACTGACAATGCTCCTGTCACTGCTTCTGACACTGCTCCAGATACTGACACTCTCACTGCTACTGACACTGCTCCTGATAGTGACACTGCTCCTGACACTGACACTACACCTCAAACTGCTCCTGACACTCCTCCTGACACTGACACTGCTCCTGGCTCTGCTCCTGGCTCTGCTCCTGAGACAGCTCGTGACACTGACACTGCTCCTGCCACTGTTCCTGACACTGCTGCTCACACTGACACTGCTCCTGACACTGGCACTGGTCCTGACAATGCTCCTGACACTGACACTGCTCCTGATACTGACACTGACACTGCTCCTGACACTGCTCCAGACACTGACCCTGCTCCTGACACTACTCCTGACACTGGTCCGGACACTGACACAGATCCTGACACTGCTCCTGTCACTGACAGTGCTCCTCACACTGCTCCTGACACTGACACTGCTCCTGATACTGACACTGACACTGCTCCTGACACTGACACTGCTCCTGGCACTGCTCCTGACACTGACACTGCCCCTGACACTGCTCCTAACACTGCTGCTGACACTGACACTGCTCCTCAAACTGCTCCTGACACTGGCACTGCTGCTAAACCTGAGAATGCCCCTGACTCTGCTCCTGACACTGACACTGCACCTGAAACTGCTCCTGACACTGACACTGCTCCTCAAACTGCTCCTTACACTGAGACTGCACCTGACACTGCTCCTGGTACTTCTCCTGTCACTGACACTGCTCCTGACACTGCTCCTGACACAGACACTGCTGCTGATCCTGACAACGCTCCTGGCAATGCTCCTGGCACTGACACTGCACCTGACACTGCTCCTGACACTGCTCCTGACACTGACACTGCTCCTGTCACTGCTCCTGACACTGGCACTGCGGCTAAACCTGAGAATGCCCCTGACTCTGCTCCTGACACTGGCACTGCTCCTGAAACTGATCCTGACACTGACACTGCTCCTGACACTGCTCCTGACACTGCTCCTGACACTGACACTGACACTGCTCCTTGCACTGCCCCTGACACTGCTCCTGAGACAGGCACTGCTCCTGATACCGACACTGACACTGCTCCTGACACTGACACTGCTCCTGACACAGCCACTGCTCCTGGCTCTGCTCCTAACACTGCTCCTGACACTCAGACTGCTCCTGACACTCACCCTGCTCCTGACACTGCTCCTGACACCTGCTCCCGACACTGACACTGCTCCTGACACTGCTCCTGGCACTGACAGTGCTGCTGACACTGCTCCTAACACAGACACTGCTGCTGATACTGACAATGCTCCTGACACGGCTCCTGACACAGACACTGCTCCAGACACTGCTGCTGACACTGCTCGTGACACAGACACTGCTCCTGACAATGCACCTGACACTGACACTGCTCCTCACACAGCTCGTGCCACTGACACTGCTCCTACGCTACTCCTGACACAGACACTTCTGCTGATACTGACAATGCTCCTGTCACTGCTTCTGACACTGCTCCAGATACTGACACTCTCACTGCTACTGACACTGCTCCTGATACTGACACTGCTCCTGACACTGACACTACACCTCAAACTGCTCCTGACACTCCTCCTGACACTGACACTGCTCCTGGCTCTGCTCCTGGCTCTGCTCCTGAGACAGCTCGTGACACTGACACTGCTCCTGCCACTGTTCCTGACACTGCTGCTCACACTGACACTGCTCCTGACACTGGCACTGGTCCTGACAATGCTCCTGACACTGACACTGCTCCTGATACTGACACTGACACTGCTCCTGACACTGCTCCAGACACTGACCCTGCTCCTGACACTACTCCTGACACTGGTCCGGACACTGACACAGATCCTGACACTGCTCCTGTCACTGACAGTGCTCCTCACACTGCTCCTGACACTGACACTGCTCCTGATACTGACACTGACACTGCTCCTGACACTGACACTGCTCCTGGCACTGCTCCTGACACTGACACTGCCCCTGACACTGCTCCTAACACTGCTGCTGACACTGACACTGCTCCTCAAACTGCTCCTGACACTGGCACTGCTGCTAAACCTGAGAATGCCCCTGACTCTGCTCCTGACACTGACACTGCACCTGAAACTGCTCCTGACGCTGACACTGCTCCTCAAACTGCTCCTTACACTGAGACTGCACCTGACACTGCTCCTGGTACTTCTCCTGTCACTGACACTGCTCCTGACACTGCTCCTGACACAGACACTGCTGCTGATCCTGACAACGCTCCTGGCAATGCTCCTGGCACTGACACTGCACCTGACACTGCTCCTGACACTGCTCCTGACACTGACACTGCTCCTGTCACTGCTCCTGACACTGGCACTGCGGCTAAACCTGAGAATGCCCCTGACTCTGCTCCTGACACTGGCACTGCTCCTGAAACTGATCCTGACACTGACACTGCTCCTGACACTGCTCCTGACACTGCTCCTGACACTGACACTGACACTGCTCCTGGCACTGCCCCTGACACTGCTCCTGAGACAGGCACTGCTCCTGATACTGACACTGACACTGCTCCTGACACTGACACTGCTCCTGACACAGCCACTGCTCCTGGCTCTGCTCCTAACACTGCTCCTGACACTCAGACTGCTCCTGACACTCACCCTGCTCCTGACACTGCTCCTGACACCTGCTCCCGGCACTGACACTGCTCCTGACACTGCCCCTGACTCTGACACTGCTCCTGACACTGCTCCTGATACTGACACTGACACTGCTACTGACCATGCTCCTGACACTGACACTGCTGCTGACCCTGACAATGCTCCTAACACTGCTCCAGTCACTGACACTGACACTGCACCTGACACTACTCCAGAAATAGCTGCTGTCACTGACACTTCTCCTGTCACTGCTCCTAACACAGACACTGCTGCTGATACTGACAATGCTCCTGACACGGCTCCTGACACAGACACTGCTCCAGACACTGCTCCTGACACTGCTCGTGACACAGACACTGCTCCTGACAATGCACCTGACACTGACACTGCTCCTCACACAGCTCGTGCCACTGACACTGCTCCTACGCTACTCCTGACACAGACACTTCTGCTGATACTGACAATGCTCCTGTCACTGCTTCTGACACTGCTCCAGATACTGACACTCTCACTGCTACTGACACTGCTCCTGATACTGACACTGCTCCTGACACTGACACTACACCTCAAACTGCTCCTGACACTCCTCCTGACACTGACACTGCTCCTGGCTCTGCTCCTGACAGTGACGCTGCTCCTGATGCTGACACTGACACTGCTCCTGGCACTGCTCCTGAAGCTGCTCCTGTCACTGACACTGCTCCTCACACTGCTCTTCACACAGACACTGCTCCTGACACTGCTACTGACACAGACACTGCTGCTGATACTGATAATGCCCCTGAAACTGCTCCTGACCCTGACACGGCTGCTCACACTGCTCCTGATACTGACATTGCTCCTGACACTGGTCCCGACACAGACACTGCTGCTGATGCTGACAATGCTCCTGACACTGCTCCTGACACAGACACTGCTCCGAACAATGCTTCTGACACTGACACTGCTCCTGTCACTGGCACTGGTCCTGACACTGCTTCTGACACTGGCGCTGGTCCTGACACTGCTCCTGACACTCACGCTGCTCCTGACACTGACACTGACACTGCTCCTGACACTGCTCCAGACACTGACACTGCTCCTGAGACAGCTCGTGACACTGACACTGCTCCTGCCACTGTTCCTGACACTGCTGCTCACACTGACACTGCTCCTGACACTGGCACTGGTCCTGACAATGCTCCTGACACTGACACTGCTCCTGATACTGACACTGACACTGCTCCTGACACTGCTCCAGACACTGACCCTGCTCCTGACACTACTCCTGACACTGGTCCGGACACTGACACAGATCCTGACACTGCTCCTGTCACTGACAGTGCTCCTCACACTGCTCCTGACACTGACACTGCTCCTGATACTGACACTGACACTGCTCCTGACACTGACACTGCTCCTGGCACTGCTCCTGACACTGACACTGCCCCTGACACTGCTCCTAACACTGCTGCTGACACTGACACTGCTCCTCAAACTGCTCCTGACACTGGCACTGCTGCTAAACCTGAGAATGCCCCTGACTCTGCTCCTGACACTGACACTGCACCTGAAACTGCTCCTGACACTGACACTGCTCCTCGAACTGCTCCTTACACTGAGACTGCACCTGACACTGCTCCTGGTACTTCTCCTGTCACTGACACTGCTCCTGACACTGCTCCTGACACAGACACTGCTGCTGATCCTGACAACGCTCCTGGCAATGCTCCTGGCACTGACACTGCACCTGACACTGCTCCTGACACTGCTCCTGACACTGACACTGCTCCTGTCACTGCTCCTGACACTGGCACTGCGGCTAAACCTGAGAATGCCCCTGACTCTGCTCCTGACACTGGCACTGCTCCTGAAACTGATCCTGACACTGACACTGCTCCTGACACTGCTCCTGACACTGCTCCTGACACTGACACTGACACTGCTCCTGGCACTGCCCCTGACACTGCTCCTGAGACAGCACTGCTCCTGATACTGACACTGACACTGCTCCTGACACTGACACTGCTCCTGACACAGCCACTGCTCCTGGCTCTGCTCCTAACACTGCTCCTGACACTCAGACTGCTCCTGACACTCACCCTGCTCCTGACACTGCTCCTGACACCTGCTCCCGACACTGACACTGCTCCTGACACTGCCCCTGACTCTGACACTGCTCCTGACACTGCTCCTGATACTGACACTGTCACTGCTACTGACCATGCTCCTGACACTGACACTGCTGCTGACCCTGACAATGCTCCTAACACTGCTCCAGTCACTGACACTGACACTGCACCTGACACTACTCCAGAAATAGCTGCTGTCACTGACACTTCTCCTGTCACTGCTCCTGACACTGACGGTGCTGCTGATCCTGAGAATGCTCCTGACACTGCTCCTGACACTGACACTGCTGCTGACACTGCTGCTGACGCTGGCACTGCGGCTGTTCCTGAGAATGCCCCTGAATCTGCTCCTCGCACTGACACTGCTCCTGACACTGCTCCTGACACTGACACTGCTCCTCACACTGCTCCTGACACTGACACTGCTCCTGATAATGACACTGACACTGCTACTGACACTGACACTGCTCCTGGCTCTGCTCCTGACACTGCTCCTGACACAGCTCCTGACTCTGACGCTGCTCCTGGCACAGGCACTGTTCCTGGCTCTGCTCCTGGCACTGCTCCTGACACTGGGTCCTGACTCTGATACTGTTCCTGATACTGACACTGACACTGCTCCTTGTACTGCTACAGACACTGACACTGCACCTGTCACTGCTCCTGACACAGACACTGCTGCTGATCCTGACAATGCTCCTGATTCTGCTGCTGAACCTGCTCCAGACACTGACACTGCTCCTCACACTGCTACTGACACAGACACTGCTGCTGATCCTGTCAGTACTGCTGACACGGCTCCTGAGACTGACACTGCTCTTGACACTGCTCCTGACACTGCTCCTGACACTTCTCCTGACACTGCTCGTGACACTGACACTGCTCCATGACACTGCTCCTGACACAGCTCCTGACACGGACCCTGCTCCTGACACTGCTCCAGACACTGCTCCAGACACTGACACTGCTCCAGACACAGCTACTGTCACTGACACTGCTCCTGACACTGCTCCTGACACAACTCCTGACACTGACACTGGTCCTCACACTGCTCCTGACACTGACACTGCTCCTCACGCTGGTCCTAACAATGACACTGCCCCTGAGAGTGCTCCTGACACTGACGCTGCTGCTGGCACTGCTCCTGGCACTGGTCCTGACACTGACACTGCTCCTGATGCTGACACTGACACAGCTCCTGACACTGACACTGCTCCTGACACTGCTACAGATACTGCTCCTGACACTGACACTGCTCCTCAAACTGCTCCTGATACTGACGCTGCTCCTGACGCTGCACCTGACACAGACACTGCTGCTGATCCTGACAATGCTCCTGGCAGTGCTCCTGACACTGACACTGCACCTGACACTGCTCCTGACACTGCTCCTGACACTGACACTGCTCCTGACACTGCTACAGATACTGCTCCTGACACTGACACTGCTCCTCAAACTGCTCCTGATACTGACGCTGCTCCTGACGCTGCACCTGACACAGACACTGCTGCTGATCCTGAGAATGCTCCTGGCAGTGCTCCTGACACTGACACTGCACCTGACACTGCTCCTGACACTGCTCCTGACACTGACAATGCTCCTGTCACTGCTCCTGACACTGGCACTGCTGCTAAACCTGAGAATGCCCCTGACTCTGCTCCTGACACTGCCACTGCTCCTGAAACTGCTCCTGACACTGACACTGCTCCTCACACTGCTCCTGACACTGACACTGCTCCTGATAATGACACTGACACTGCTACTGACACTGACACTGCTCCTGGCTCTGCTCCTGACACTGCTCCTGACACAGCTCCTGACTCTGACGCTGCTCCTGGCACAGGCACTGCTCATGGCTCTGCTCCTGGCACTGCTCCTGACACTGCTCCTGACTCTGATACTGTTCCTGATACTGACACTGACACTGCTCCTTGTACTGCTACAGACACTGACACTGCACCTGTCACTGCTCCTGACACAGACACTGCTGCTGATCCTGACAATGCTCCTGACTCTGCTGCTGAACCTGCTTCTAACACAGACACTGCTTCTGATACTCACACTGACACCGACACTGCTCCTGGCTCTGCTCCTGATACTGCTCCTGGCTCTGCTCCAGACACTGCTCCTGACACAGCTCCTGACTCTGACGCTGCTCCTAACATAGTCACTGCTCCTGGCCCTGCTCCTGACACTGCTCCTAACAATGCTCCTGACACTGATATTGTTCCTGATACTGACACTGACACTGCTCCTTACACTGCTACAGACACTGACACTGCTCCTGACACTGCTCCTGACACTGACCCTGCTCCTGACACTACTCCTGACACTGTTCCAGACACTGACACAGCTCCTGGCACTGCTCCTATCACTGACACTGCTCCTCACACTGCTCCTGACACTGCTCCTGACACTGACCCTGCTCCTGACACTACTCCTGACACTGGTCCAGGCACTGACACAGCTCCTGACACTGCTCCTGATACAGACACTGCTCTGATCATGACAATGCTCCCCTGACACTGCACCTGACGCTGACACTGCTCCTGACACAGACACTGCTCCAGACACTGCTCCTGACACTGCTCCTGACACTGACACTGCTCCTGTCACTGCTTCTGACACTGGCACTGGTCCTGAACCTGCTCCTGACACTGACACTGCTCCTGATACTGACACTGACACTGCTCCTCACACTGCTACAGACACTGACACTGCTCCTGACACTGCTCCTGACTCTGACGCTGCTCCTAACACAGGCACTGCTCCTGGCCCTTTTCCTGACACTCTCGCTGACACTGGCACAGGTCCTGACACTGCTGCAGACACTGGCACTGCTCCTGACGCTGACACTGCTACTGACACTGTTCCTCACACTGCCGCTGACACTGACACAGCTCCGAACACTTCTGCTGACACTGACACTGCTCCTGACTAAGCTACTGTCACTGACACGAACCCTGACACTGCTCCTGACTCAGCTCCTGACACAGACACTGCTGCAGATCCTGACAGTGCTCCTGAAACTGCTCCTGACACTGACACTGCACTTCACACTGCTCCAGACACAGACACTGCTCTTCACACTGCTCCTGACACAGACACTGCTTCTGATACTCACACTGACACCGACACTGCTCCTGGCTCTGCTCCTGATACTGCTCCTGGCTCTGCTCCTGACACTGCTCCTGACACAGCTCCTGACCCTGACGCTGCTCCTAACATAGTCACTGCTCCTGGCCCTGCTCCTGACACTGCTCCTAACAATGCTCCTGACACTGATATTGTTCCTGATACTGACACTGACACTGCTCCTTACACTGCTACAGACACTGACACTGCTCCTGACACTGACACTGCTCCTGACACTGACACTGGTCCTGACACTGCTTCTGACCCTGGCACTGGTCCTGAAACTGCTCCTGTCGCTGACACTGCTCCTGATACTGACACTGACACTGCTCCTCACACTGCTACAGACACTGACACTGCTCCTGACACTGCTCCTGACACTGCTCCTGACACTGACCCTGCTCCTGACACTACTCCTAACACTGTTCCAGACACTGACACAGCTCCTGGCACTGCTCCTGTCACTGACACTGCTCCTCACACTGCTCCTGACACTGCTCCTGACACTGACCCTGCTCCTGACACTACTCCTGACACTGGTCCAGGCACTGACACAGCTCCTGACACTGCTCCTGATACAGACACTGCTCTGATCATGACAATGCTCCCCTGACACTGCACCTGACGCTGACACTGCTCCTGACACAGACACTGCTCCAGACACTGCTCCTGACACTGCTCCTGACACTGACACTGCTCCTGTCAGTGCTTCTGCCACTGGCACTGGTCCTGAACCTGCTCCTGACACTGACACTGCTCCTGATACTGACACTGACACTGCTCCTCACACTGCTACAGACGCTGACACTGCTCCTGACACTGCTCCTGACACTGCTCCTGACACTGACCCTGCTCCTGAAACTGCTCCTGACACTGACACTGCTCCTCAAACTGCTCCTGACACTGAGACTGCACCTGACACTGCTCCTGGTACTTTTCCTGTCACTGACACTGCTCCTGACACCGCACCTGACACAGACACTGCTGCTGATCCTGACAATGCTCCTGGCAATGCTCCTGACACTGAAAATGCACCTGACACTGCTCCTGACACTGCTCCTGACACTGACACTGCTCCTGTCACTGCTCCTGACACTGGCACTGCTGCTAAACCTGAGAATGCCCCTGACTCTGCTCCTCACACTGACACTGCTCCTGAAACTGCTCCTGACACTGACACTGCTCCTCAAACTGCTCCTGACACTGAGACTGCTCCTGATACTGACACTAACACTGCTTCTGACACTGACACTGCTCCTGGCACTGCCCCTGACACTGCTCCTGTGACAGTCACTGCTCCTGATACTGACACTGACACTGCTCCTGACACTGACACTGCTCCTGACACAGGCACTGCTCCTGGCTCTGCTCCTAAAACTGCTCCTGACACTCACTCTGCTCCTGACACTCACCCTGCTCCTGACACTGCTCCTGACACCTGCTCCCGACACTGACACTGCTCCTGACACTGCTCCTGACTCTGACACTGCACCTGACACTGCTCCTGATACTGACACTGTCACTGCTACTGACCATGCTCCTGACACTGACACTGCTGCTGACCCTGACAATGCTCCTATCACTACTCCAGTCACTGACACTGCACCTGACACTACTCCTGAAATAGCTGCTGTCACTGACACTTCTCCTGTCACTGCTCCTGACACTGACGGTGCTGCTGATCCTGAGAATGCTCCTGACACTGCTCCTGACACTGACACTGCTGCTGACACTGGCACTGCGGCTGTTCCTGAGAATGCCCCTGAATCTGCTCCTCGCACTGACACTGCTCCTGACACTGCTCCTGACACTGACACTGCTCCTGACACAGGCACTGCTCCTGGCTCTGCTCCTAAAACTGCTCCTGACACTCACTCTGCTCCTGACACTCACCCTGCTCCTGACACTGCTCCTGACACCTGCTCCCGACACTGACACTGCTCCTGACACTGCTCCTGACTCTGACACTGCACCTGACACTGCTCCTGATACTGACACTGTCACTGCTACTGACCATGCTCCTGACACTGACACTGCTGCTGACCCTGACAATGCTCCTATCACTACTCCAGTCACTGACACTGCACCTGACACTACTCCTGAAATAGCTGCTGTCACTGACACTTCTCCTGTCACTGCTCCTGACACTGACGGTGCTGCTGATCCTGAGAATGCTCCTGACACTGCTCCTGACACTGACACTGCTGCTGACACTGCTGCTGACACTGGCACTGCGGCTGTTCCTGAGAATGCCCCTGAATCTGCTCCTCGCACTGACACTGCTCCTGACACTGCTCCTGACACTGACACTGCTCCTCACACTGCTCCTGACACTGACACTGCTCCTGATAATGACACTGACACTGCTACTGACACTGACACTGCTCCAGGCTCTGCTCCTGACACTGCTCCTGACACAGCTCCTGACTCTGACGCTGCTCCTGGCACAGGCACTGCTCCTGGCTCTGCTCCTGGCACTGCTCCTGACACTGCTCCTGACTCTGATACTGTTCCTGATACTGACACTGACACTGATCCTTGTACTGCTACAGACACTGACACTGCACCTGTCACTGCTCCTGACGCAGACACTGCTGCTGATCCTGACAATGCTCCTGACTCTGCTGCTGAACCTGCTTCTGACACATACACTGCTGCTGATCCTGACAATGCTCCTGACACTGCTCCTGAGACTGACACTGCTCCTGACACTGCTCCTGACACTGCTCCTTACACTGCTCCTGACAATGCTCCTGTCACTGCTCCATACACTGACACTGCTCCATGACACTGCTCCTGACACTGCTGATGACAATGACACTGCTCCTGACACTGCTCGTGACTTTGCTGCACACACTGACACTGCTCCTGTGACAGCTCGTGACACTGACACTGCTCCTGACACTGCTCCTGACACTGACACTGCAACTGTCACTGCTCCTGATACTGCTCCTGACACTGACACTGCTCCTGACACTGCTACAGATACTGCTCCTGACACTGACACTGCTCCTCAAACTGCTCCTGATACTGACGCTGCTCCTGACGCTGCACCTGACACAGACACTGCTGCTGATCCTGAAAATGCTCCTGGCAGTGCTCCTGACACTGACACTGCACCTGACACTGCTCCTGACACTGATCCTGACACTGACAATGCTCCTGTCACTGCTCCTGACACTGGCACTGCTGCTAAACCTGAGAATGCCCCTGACCCTGCTCCTGACACTGACACTGCTCCTGAAACTGCTCCTGACACTGACACTGCTCCTCAAACTGCTCCTGACACTGGCACTGCTGCTAAACCTGAGAATGCCCCTGACTCTGCTCCTGACACTGACACTGCTCCTGAAACTGCTCCTGACACTGACACTGCTCCTCAAACTGCTCCTGACACTGAGACTGCACCTGACACTGCTCCTGGTACTTCTCCTGTCACTGACACTGCTCCTGACACTGCACCTGACACAGACACTGCTGCTGATCCTGACAATGCTCATGGCAATGCTCCTGACACTGACACTGCACCTGACACTGCTCCTGACACTGCTCCTGACACTGACACTGCTCCTGTCACTGCTCCTGACGCTGGCACTGCTCCTCACACTGCTCCTGACACTGCTCCTGACACTGACCCTGCTCCTGACACTACTCCTGACACTGGTCCAGGCACTGACACAGCTCCTGACACTGCTCCTGATACAGACACTGCTCTGATCATGACAATGCTCCCCTGAAACTGCACCTGACGCTGACACTGCTCCTGACACAGACACTGCTCCAGACACTGCTCCTGACACTGCTCCTGTCACTGCTTCTGACACTGGCACTGGTCCTGAACCTGCTCCTGACACTGACACTGCTCCTGATACTGACACTGACACTGCTCTTCACACTGCTACAGACACTGACACTGCTCCTGACACTGCTCCTGACTCTGACGCTGCTCCTAACACAGGCACTGCTCCTGGCCCTTTTCCTGACACTCTCGCTGACACTGGCACAGGTCCTGACACTGCTGCAGACACTGGCACTGATCCTGACGCTGACACTGCTACTGACACTGTTCCTCACACTGCCGCTGACACTGACACAGCTCCTAACACTTCTGCTACCACTGACACTGCTCCTGACTAAGCTACTGTCACTGACACGAACCCTGACACTGCTCCTGACTCAGCTCCTGACACAGACACTGCTGCAGATCCTGACAGTGCTGCTGAAACTGCTCCTGACACTGACACTGCACTTCACACTGCTCCAGACACAGACACTGCTCTTCACACTGCTCCTGACACAGACACTGCTTCTGATACTCACACTGACACCGACACTGCTCCTGGCTCTGCTCCTGATACTGCTCCTGGCTCTGCTCCTGACACTGCTCCTGACACAGCTCCTGACTCTGACGCTGCTCCTAACATAGTCACTGCTCCTGGCCCTGCTCCTGACACTGCTCCTAACAATGCTCCTGACACTGATATTGTTCCTGATACTGACACTGACACTGCTCCTTGCACTGCTACAGACACTGACACTGCTCCTGACACTGACACTGCTCCTGACACTGACACTGGTCCTGACACTGCTTCTGACCCTGGCACTGGTCCTGAAACTGCTCCTGTCGCTGACACTGCTCCTGATACTGACACTGACACTGCTCCTCACACTGCTACAGACACTGACACTGCTCCTGACACTGCTCCTGACACTGCTCCTGACACTGACCCTGCTCCTGACACTACTCCTGACACTGTTCCAGACACTGACACAGCTCCTGGCACTGCTCCTGTCACTGACACTGCTCCTCACACTGCTCCTGACACTGCTCCTGACACTGACCCTGCTCCTGACACTACTGCTGACACTGGTCCAGGCACTGACACAGCTCCTGACACTGCTCCTGATACAGACACTGCTCTGATCATGACAATGCTCCCCTGACACTGCACCTGACGCTGACACTGCTCCTGACACAGACACTGCTCCAGACACTGCTCCTGACACTGCTCCTGACACTGACACTGCTCCTGTCACTGCTTCTGACACTGGCACTGGTCCTGAACCTGCTCCTGACACTGACACTGCTCCTGATACTGACACTGACACTGCTCCTCACACTGCTACAGACACTGACACTGCTCCTGACACTGCTCCTGACACTGCTCCTGACACTGACCCTGCTCCTGACACTACTCCTGACACTGTTCCAGACACTGACACAGCTCCTGACACTGCTCCTGTCACTGACACTGCTCCTCACACTGCTCCTGACACTTACACTGCTCCTGATACTGACACTGACACTGCTCCTGACACTGCTCCTGACACTGACCCTGCTCCTGACACTACTCCTGACATTGGTCCAGACACTAACACAGCTCCTGACACTGCTCCTGTCACTGACACTGCTCCTCACACTGCTCCTGACACAGACACTGCTCCTGATACTGACACTGACACTGCTCCTGACACTGACACTGCTCCTGGCACTGCTCCTGACACTGACACTGCCCCTGACACTGCTCCTAACACTGCTGCTGACACTGACACTGCTCCTGACTAAGCTACTGTCACTGACACGATCCCTGACACTGCTCCTGACTCAGCTCCTGACACAGACACTGCTGCAGATCCTGATAGTGCTCCTGAAACTGCTCCTGACACAGACACTGCTCTTCACACTGCTCCTGACACAGACACTGCTTCTGACACTGACACTGTTCCTCAAACTGCTGCTGACACTGACGCTGCTCCTGACTCTGCTCCTGACACCGACACTGCTGCTGATACTGACAATGCTCCTGATACTGCTCCTGATACAGACACTGCTCCTGACACTGCTCCTGACACTGACACTGCTCCTGTCACTGACACTGGTCCTGACACTGCTTCTGACACTGGCACTGGTCCTGAATCTGCTCCTGACACTGACACTGCTCCTGACACTGACACTGACACTGCTCCTCACACTGCTACAGACACTGGCACTGCTCCTGACACTGACACTGCTCCTGACACTGTTCCTAACACTCTCGCTGACACTGACACAGCTCGTGACACTGCTACAGACACTGGCACTGCTCCTGACGCTGACACTGCTCCTGACACTGCTCCTCACACTGCTCCTGACACTGACACTGCTCCTGATACTGACACTGACACTGCTGCTGGCACTGACACTGCTCCTGACACTGCTCCTGACACAGGCACTGTTCCTGAAGCTGCTCCTGACACAGACACTGCTCCTGATACTGACACTGATCCTGACACTGACACTGGTCCTGACACTGCTTCTGACACTGGCACTGGTCCTGAAACTGCTCCTGTCACTGACACTGCTCCTGATACTGACGCTGGCACTGCTCCTCACACTGCTACAGACACTGACACTGCTCCTACCACTGACACTGCTCCAGACACTGCTCCTGACACTGCTCCTGACACTGACACTGCTCCTGTCACTGCTTCTGACACTGGCACTGGTCCTGAACCTGCTCCTGACACTGACACTGCTCCTGATACTGACACTGATACAGCTCCTGACACTGCTACCGACACTGGCACTGCTCCTGACACTGACACTGCTCCTGACACTGTTCCTAACACTGCCGCTGACACTGACACAGCTCCTGACACTGCTCCAGACACTGCTCCTGACACTGACACTGTTCCTCAAACTGCTCCTGACACTGACGCTGCTCCTGACTCTGCTCCTGACACCGACACTGCCGCTGATACTGACAATGCTCCTGATACTGCTCCTGATACAGACACTGCTCCTGACACTGCTCCTGACACTGACACTGCTCCTGTCACTGGCACTGGTCCTGACACTGCTTCTGACACTGGCACTGGTCCTGAAACTGCTCCTGACACTGACACTGCTCTTCACACTGCTCCTGACACAGACACCGCTTCTGACACTGACACTGTTCCTCAAACTGCTCCTGACACTGACGCTGCACCTGACTCTGCTCCTGACACCGACACTGCTGCTGATACTGACAATGCTCCTGATACTGCTCCTGACACTGACACTGCTCCAGACACTGCTCCTGACACTGCTCCTGACACTGACACTGCTCCTGTCACTGACACTGTTCCTGACACTGCTCCTGACACTGGCACTGGTCCTGAAACTGTTCCTGACACTGACACTGCTCCTGATACTGACACTGACACAGCTCCTCACACTGCTACAGACACTGACACTGCTCCTGACACTGCTCCTGACACTGACCCTGCTCCTGACACTACTCCTGACACTGTTCCAGACACTGACACAGCTCCTGACACTGGTCCTCTCACTGACACTGCTCCACACACTGCTCCTGGGACTGACACTGCTCCTGGTACTGACACTGAAACTGCTCTTGACACTGATCCTGACACTGACCCTGACACTGCTCCTGACACTGACCCTGCTCCTGACACTACTCATGACACTGTTCCAGACACTGACACAGCTCCTGGCACTGCTCCTGTCACTGACACTGCTCCTCACACTGCTCCTGACACTGCTCCTGACACTGACCCTGCTCCTGACACTACTCCTGACACTGGTCCAGACACTTACACAGCTCCTGACACTGCTCCTGATACAGACACTGCGCTGATCATGACAATGCTCCCCTGACACTGCACCTGACGCTGACACTGCTCCTTACACTGACACTGCTCCTGACACTGCTCCTGACACGGACACTCCTGCTGATACTGACAATGCACCTGGCACTGCTCCTGTGGCTGACACGGATCCTCACACTGCACCTGACACTGACGCTGCTCCTGGCACTGCCCCTGACACAGGCACTGCTGCTGATGCTGACAATGCTCCTGACACTGCTCCTGACACTGCTCCTGACACTACTCCTGACACTGCTCCTGTCACTGACACTGGTCCTGACACTGCTTCTGGCACTGGCACTGGTCCTGACACTGCTCCTGACACTGACACTGCTCCTGACACTACTCCTGACACTGACACTGCTCCTGATACAGACACTGGCACCGCTCCGGACACTGACACTGCTCCTGACACTGCTACTGCCACTGACACTGCTCCTGACACTGCTCGTGACATTGCTGCAGACACTGACACTGCTCCTGACACAGCTCCTGACATAGACACTGCTCCTGCCAGTGTTCCTGAGACTGCTGCTCACACTGACACTGATCCTGACACTGGCACTGGTCCTGACACTGCTCCTGACACTGCTCCTGACACTGACACTGCTCCTTACACTGACACTGCTCCTGACACTGCTCCTGACACGGACACTCCTGCTGATACTGACACTGACACTGCTCCTGACACTGCTCCTGACACTGACCCTGCTCCTGACACTACTCCTGACACTGGTCCAGACACTGACACAGCTCCTGACACTGCTCCTGTCACTGACACTGCTCCTCACACTGCTCCTGACACTGACACTGCTCCTGATACTGACACTGACACTGCTCCTGACTCTGATACTGCTCCTGAAACTGCTCCTGACACTGACAATGCCCCTGACGCTGCTCCTAACACTGCTGCTGGCACTGACACTGCTCCTGACACTACTCCTGACACAGGCACTGGTCCTGAAACTGCTCCTGTCACTGACACTGCTCCTGATACTGACACTGCTCCTGACACTGACACTGGTCCTGACACTGCTTCTGACACTGGCACTGGTCCTGAAACTGCTCCTGTCACTGACACTGCTCCTCACACTGCTCCTGACACTGCTCCTGACACTGACCCTGCTCCTGACACTATTCCTGACACTGGTCCGGGCACTGACACCGCTCCTGACACTGCTCCTGATACAGACACTGCGCTGACCATGACAATGCTCCCCTGACACTGCACCTGACGCTGACACTGCTCCTGACACTGACACTGCTCCAGACACTTCTCCTGACACTGCTCCTGACACTGACACTGCTCCTGTCACTGCTTCTGACACTGGCACTGGTCCTGAAACTGCTCCTGTCACTGACACTGCTCCTGATACTGACGCTGACACTGCTCCTCACACTGCTACAGTCACTGACACTGCTCCTGACACTGCTCCTGACACTGCTCCTGATACTGACACTGCTACTGACACTGACACTGGTCCTGACACTGCTTCTGACACTGGCACTGGTCCTGAAACTGCTCCTGTCACTGACACTGCTCCTGATACTGACGCTGGCACTGCTCCTCACACTGCTACAGACACTGACACTGCTCCTACCACTGACACTGCTCCAGACACTGCTCTTGACACTGCTCCTGACACTGACACTGCTCCTGTCACTGCTTCTGACACTGGCACTGGTCCTGAACCTGCTCCTGACACTGACACTGCTCCTGATACTGACACTGACACAGCTCCTGACACTGCTACCGACACTGGCACTGCTCCTGATACTGACACTGCTCCTGACACTGTTCCTAACACTGCCGCTGACACTGACACAGCTCCTGACACTGCTCCAGACACTGCTCCTGACACTGACACTGTTCCTCAAACTGCTCCTGACACTGACGCTGCTCCTGACTCTGCTCCTGACACCGACACTGCTGCTGATACTGACAATGCTCCTGATACTGCTCCTGATACAGACACTGCTCCTGTCACTGGCACTGGTCCTGACACTGCTTCTGACACTGGCACTGGTCCTGAAACTGCTCCTGACACTGACACTGCTCTTCACACTGCTCCTGACACAGACACCGCTTCTGACACTGACACTGTTCCTCAAACTGCTCCTGACACTGACGCTGCTACTGACTCTGCTCCTGACACCGACACTGCTGCTGATACTGACAATGCTCCTGATACTGCTCCTGACACTGACACTGCTCCAGACACTGCTCCTGACACTGCTCCTGACACTGACACTGCTCCTGTCACTGACACTGTTCCTGACACTGCTTCTGACACTGGCACTGGTCCTGAAACTGTTCCTGACACTGACACTGCTCCTGATACTGACACTGACACTGCTCCTCACACTGCTACAGACACTGACACTGCTCCTGACACTGCTCCTGACACTGCTCCTGACACTGCTCCTGACACTGACACTGCTCCTGACACTACTCCTGACACTGTTCCAGACACTGACACACCTCCTGACACTCCTCCTCTCACTGACACTGCTCCACACACTGCTCCTGGTACTGACACTGAAACTGCTCTTGACACTGCTCCTGACACTACTCCTGACACTGGTCCAGACACTGACACAGCTCCTGACACTGCTCCTGTCACTGACACTGCTCCTCACGCTGCTCCTGACACTGACACTGCTCCTGATACTGACACTGACACTGCTCCTGACGCTGACACTGCTCCTGGCACTGCTCCTGACACTGAAACTGCCCCTGACACTGCTCCTAACACTGCTGCTGACACTGACACTGCTCCTGACTAAGCTACTGTCGCTGACACGATCCCTGACACTGCTCCTGACTCAGCTCCTGACACAGACACTGCTGCAGATCCTGACAGTGCTCCTGAAACTGCTCCTGACACTGACACTGCTCTTCACACTGCTCCTGGCACAGACACTGCTTCTGACACTGACACTGTTCCTCAAACTGCTCCTGGAACTGACGCTGCTCCTGACTCTGCTCCGGACCCCGACACTGCTGCTGATACTGACAATGCTCCTGATACAGACACTGCTCCTGACACTGCTCCTGACACTGACACTGCTCCTGTCACTGACACTGGTCCTGACACTGCTTCTGACACAGGCACTGGTCCTGAAACTGCTCCTGACACTGACACTGCTCCTGATACAGACACTGACACTGCTCCTCACACTGCTACAGACACTGACACTGCTCCTGACACGGCTCCTGACACTGCTCCTGACACTGACCCTGCTCCTGACACTACTCCTGACACTGTTCCAGACACTGACACAGCTCCTGGCACTGCTCCTGTCACTGACACTGCTCCTCACACTGCTCCTGACACTGCTCCTGACACTGACCCTGCTCCTGACACTACTCCTGACACTGGTCCAGACACTTACACAGCTCCTGACACTGCTCCTGATACAGACACTGCGCTGATCATGACAATGCTCCCCTGACACTGCACCTGACGCTGACACTGCTCCTTACACTGACACTGCTCCTGACACTGCTCCTGACACGGACACTCCTGCTGATACTGACAATGCACCTGGCACTGCTCCTGTGGCTGACACGGATCCTCACACTGCACCTGACACTGACGCTGCTCCTGGCACTGCCCCTGACATAGGCACTGCTGCTGACACTGCTCGTGACATTGCTGCAGACACTGACACTGCTCCTGACACAGCTCCTGACATAGACACTGCTCCTGCCAGTGTTCCTGACACTGCTGCTCACACTGACACTGATCCTGACACTGGCACTGGTCCTGACACTGCTCCTGACACTGCTCCTGACACAGGCACTGTTCCTGAAGCTGCTCCTGACACAGACACTGCTCCTGATACTGACACTGATCCTGACACTGACACTGGTCCTGACACTGCTTCTGACACTGGCACTGGTCCTGAAACTGCTCCTGTCACTGACACTGCTCCTGATACTGACGCTGGCACTGCTCCTCACACTGCTACAGACACTGACACTGCTCCTACCACTGACACTGCTCCAGACACTGCTCCTGACACTGCTCCTGACACTGACACTGCTCCTGTCACTGCTTCTGACACTGGCACTGGTCCTGAACCTGCTCCTGACACTGACACTGCTCCTGATACTGACACTGATACAGCTCCTGACACTGCTACCGACACTGGCACTGCTCCTGACACTGACACTGCTCCTGACACTGTTCCTAACACTGCCGCTGACACTGACACAGCTCCTGACACTGCTCCAGACACTGCTCCTGACACTGACACTGTTCCTCAAACTGCTCCTGACACTGACGCTGCTCCTGACTCTGCTCCTGACACCGACACTGCCGCTGATACTGACAATGCTCCTGATACTGCTCCTGATACAGACACTGCTCCTGACACTGCTCCTGACACTGACACTGCTCCTGTCACTGGCACTGGTCCTGACACTGCTTCTGACACTGGCACTGGTCCTGAAACTGCTCCTGACACTGACACTGCTCTTCACACTGCTCCTGACACAGACACCGCTTCTGACACTGACACTGTTCCTCAAACTGCTCCTGACACTGACGCTGCACCTGACTCTGCTCCTGACACCGACACTGCTGCTGATACTGACAATGCTCCTGATACTGCTCCTGACACTGACACTGCTCCAGACACTGCTCCTGACACTGCTCCTGACACTGACACTGCTCCTGTCACTGACACTGTTCCTGACACTGCTCCTGACACTGGCACTGGTCCTGAAACTGTTCCTGACACTGACACTGCTCCTGATACTGACACTGACACAGCTCCTCACACTGCTACAGACACTGACACTGCTCCTGACACTGCTCCTGACACTGACCCTGCTCCTGACACTACTCCTGACACTGTTCCAGACACTGACACAGCTCCTGACACTGGTCCTCTCACTGACACTGCTCCACACACTGCTCCTGGGACTGACACTGCTCCTGGTACTGACACTGAAACTGCTCTTGACACTGATCCTGACACTGACCCTGACACTGCTCCTGACACTGACCCTGCTCCTGACACTACTCATGACACTGTTCCAGACACTGACACAGCTCCTGGCACTGCTCCTGTCACTGACACTGCTCCTCACACTGCTCCTGACACTGCTCCTGACACTGACCCTGCTCCTGACACTACTCCTGACACTGGTCCAGACACTTACACAGCTCCTGACACTGCTCCTGATACAGACACTGCGCTGATCATGACAATGCTCCCCTGACACTGCACCTGACGCTGACACTGCTCCTTACACTGACACTGCTCCTGACACTGCTCCTGACACGGACACTCCTGCTGATACTGACAATGCACCTGGCACTGCTCCTGTGGCTGACACGGATCCTCACACTGCACCTGACACTGACGCTGCTCCTGGCACTGCCCCTGACACAGGCACTGCTGCTGATGCTGACAATGCTCCTGACACTGCTCCTGACACTGCTCCTGACACTACTCCTGACACTGCTCCTGTCACTGACACTGGTCCTGACACTGCTTCTGGCACTGGCACTGGTCCTGACACTGCTCCTGACACTGACACTGCTCCTGACACTACTCCTGACACTGACACTGCTCCTGATACAGACACTGGCACCGCTCCGGACACTGACACTGCTCCTGACACTGCTACTGCCACTGACACTGCTCCTGACACTGCTCGTGACATTGCTGCAGACACTGACACTGCTCCTGACACAGCTCCTGACATAGACACTGCTCCTGCCAGTGTTCCTGAGACTGCTGCTCACACTGACACTGATCCTGACACTGGCACTGGTCCTGACACTGCTCCTGACACTGCTCCTGACACTGACACTGCTCCTTACACTGACACTGCTCCTGACACTGCTCCTGACACGGACACTCCTGCTGATACTGACACTGACACTGCTCCTGACACTGCTCCTGACACTGACCCTGCTCCTGACACTACTCCTGACACTGGTCCAGACACTGACACAGCTCCTGACACTGCTCCTGTCACTGACACTGCTCCTCACACTGCTCCTGACACTGACACTGCTCCTGATACTGACACTGACACTGCTCCTGACTCTGATACTGCTCCTGAAACTGCTCCTGACACTGACAATGCCCCTGACGCTGCTCCTAACACTGCTGCTGGCACTGACACTGCTCCTGACACTACTCCTGACACAGGCACTGGTCCTGAAACTGCTCCTGTCACTGACACTGCTCCTGATACTGACACTGCTCCTGACACTGACACTGGTCCTGACACTGCTTCTGACACTGGCACTGGTCCTGAAACTGCTCCTGTCACTGACACTGCTCCTCACACTGCTCCTGACACTGCTCCTGACACTGACCCTGCTCCTGACACTATTCCTGACACTGGTCCGGGCACTGACACCGCTCCTGACACTGCTCCTGATACAGACACTGCGCTGACCATGACAATGCTCCCCTGACACTGCACCTGACGCTGACACTACTCCTGACACTGACACTGCTCCAGACACTTCTCCTGACACTGCTCCTGACACTGACACTGCTCCTGTCACTGCTTCTGACACTGGCACTGGTCCTGAAACTGCTCCTGTCACTGACACTGCTCCTGATACTGACGCTGACACTGCTCCTCACACTGCTACAGTCACTGACACTGCTCCTGACACTGCTCCTGACACTGCTCCTGATACTGACACTGCTACTGACACTGACACTGGTCCTGACACTGCTTCTGACACTGGCACTGGTCCTGAAACTGCTCCTGTCACTGACACTGCTCCTGATACTGACGCTGGCACTGCTCCTCACACTGCTACAGACACTGACACTGCTCCTACCACTGACACTGCTCCAGACACTGCTCTTGACACTGCTCCTGACACTGACACTGCTCCTGTCACTGCTTCTGACACTGGCACTGGTCCTGAACCTGCTCCTGACACTGACACTGCTCCTGATACTGACACTGACACAGCTCCTGACACTGCTACCGACACTGGCACTGCTCCTGATACTGACACTGCTCCTGACACTGTTCCTAACACTGCCGCTGACACTGACACAGCTCCTGACACTGCTCCAGACACTGCTCCTGACACTGACACTGTTCCTCAAACTGCTCCTGACACTGACGCTGCTCCTGACTCTGCTCCTGACACCGACACTGCTGCTGATACTGACAATGCTCCTGATACTGCTCCTGATACAGACACTGCTCCTGTCACTGGCACTGGTCCTGACACTGCTTCTGACACTGGCACTGGTCCTGAAACTGCTCCTGACACTGACACTGCTCTTCACACTGCTCCTGACACAGACACCGCTTCTGACACTGACACTGTTCCTCAAACTGCTCCTGACACTGACGCTGCTACTGACTCTGCTCCTGACACCGACACTGCTGCTGATACTGACAATGCTCCTGATACTGCTCCTGACACTGACACTGCTCCAGACACTGCTCCTGACACTGCTCCTGACACTGACACTGCTCCTGTCACTGACACTGTTCCTGACACTGCTTCTGACACTGGCACTGGTCCTGAAACTGTTCCTGACACTGACACTGCTCCTGATACTGACACTGACACTGCTCCTCACACTGCTACAGACACTGACACTGCTCCTGACACTGCTCCTGACACTGCTCCTGACACTGCTCCTGACACTGACACTGCTCCTGACACTACTCCTGACACTGTTCCAGACACTGACACACCTCCTGACACTCCTCCTCTCACTGACACTGCTCCACACACTGCTCCTGGTACTGACACTGAAACTGCTCTTGACACTGCTCCTGACACTACTCCTGACACTGGTCCAGACACTGACACAGCTCCTGACACTGCTCCTGTCACTGACACTGCTCCTCACGCTGCTCCTGACACTGACACTGCTCCTGATACTGACACTGACACTGCTCCTGACGCTGACACTGCTCCTGGCACTGCTCCTGACACTGAAACTGCCCCTGACACTGCTCCTAACACTGCTGCTGACACTGACACTGCTCCTGACTAAGCTACTGTCGCTGACACGATCCCTGACACTGCTCCTGACTCAGCTCCTGACACAGACACTGCTGCAGATCCTGACAGTGCTCCTGAAACTGCTCCTGACACTGACACTGCTCTTCACACTGCTCCTGGCACAGACACTGCTTCTGACACTGACACTGTTCCTCAAACTGCTCCTGGAACTGACGCTGCTCCTGACTCTGCTCCGGACCCCGACACTGCTGCTGATACTGACAATGCTCCTGATACAGACACTGCTCCTGACACTGCTCCTGACACTGACACTGCTCCTGTCACTGACACTGGTCCTGACACTGCTTCTGACACAGGCACTGGTCCTGAAACTGCTCCTGACACTGACACTGCTCCTGATACAGACACTGACACTGCTCCTCACACTGCTACAGACACTGACACTGCTCCTGACACTGCTCCTGACACTGCTCCTGACACTGACCCTGCTCCTGACACTACTCCTGACACTGTTCCAGACACTGACACAGCTCCTGGCACTGCTCCTGTCACTGACACTGCTCCTCACACTGCTCCTGACACTGCTCCTGACACTGACCCTGCTCCTGACACTACTCCTGACACTGGTCCAGACACTTACACAGCTCCTGACACTGCTCCTGATACAGACACTGCGCTGATCATGACAATGCTCCCCTGACACTGCACCTGACGCTGACACTGCTCCTTACACTGACACTGCTCCTGACACTGCTCCTGACACGGACACTCCTGCTGATACTGACAATGCACCTGGCACTGCTCCTGTGGCTGACACGGATCCTCACACTGCACCTGACACTGACGCTGCTCCTGGCACTGCCCCTGACATAGGCACTGCTGCTGACACTGCTCGTGACATTGCTGCAGACACTGACACTGCTCCTGACACAGCTCCTGACATAGACACTGCTCCTGCCAGTGTTCCTGACACTGCTGCTCACACTGACACTGATCCTGACACTGGCACTGGTCCTGACACTGCTCCTGACACTGCTCCTGACACTGACACTGCTCCTTACTCTGACACTGCTCCTGACACTGCTCCTGACACGGACACTCCTGCTGATACTGACACTACTCCTGACACTGCTCCTGTCACTGACACTGGTCCTGTCACTGCTTCTGACAATGGTACTGGTCCTGACACTGCTCCTAACACTGACACTGCTCCTGACACTGACACTGACACTGCTCCTTACACTGCTCCTGACACTGACACTGCTCCTGATACTGACACTGGCACCGCTCCTGACACTGACACTGCTCCTGACACTGCTACTAACACTGACACTGCTCCTGACACTGCTCGTGACATTGCTGAAGACACTGACACTGCTCCTGACACAGCTCCTGACATAGACACTGCTCCTGCCAGTGTTCCTGGCACTGCTGCTCACACTGACACTGATCCTGACACTGGCACTGGTCCTGACACTGCTCCTGACGCTGCTCCAGACACTGCTCCTGACACTGACACTGCTCCTGACACTGCTCCTGACACTGCTCCTGTCACTGACACTGCTCCTCACACTACTCGTGACGCGGACACTGATCCTGACACTGACACTGCTCCTGACTCTGACACTGCTCCTGACACTGCTTCTGATACTGACAATGCTCCTGACACTGCTCCTGACAGAGACACTTCTCCATACACAGCTCCTGACACTGACACTGCTCCTGGCCCTGACACTGGCACTGCTAATGACACTGACACTGCTCGTGACACTGCTAATGACACTGACACTGCTCCTGACACAGCTCGTGTCAGTGACACTGCTCCTGCCACTGTTCCTGGCTCTGCCGCTCACACTGACACTGCTCCTGCACTGGCACTGTACCTGACACTGCTCCTGACACTGCTGCTGACACTGCTGCTGACACTGACACTGCTCCTGACACTGCTCCTGACACTGACACTGCTCCTGACCCTGACACTGCTCCTTACACTGACACTGCTCCTGACACTGCTCCTAACACAGACACTCCTGCTGATACTGACAATGCACCTGGCACTGCTCATGAGGCTGACACGGCTCCTCACACTGCACCTGACACTGACACTGCTCCTGGCACTGCTCCTGACACAGGCACTGCTTCTGATGCTGACAATGCTCCTGACACTGCTCCTGACACTGCTCCTGACAATTCTCCTGACACTGCTCCTGTCACTGACACTGGTCCTGACGCTGCTTCTGAAACTGCCGCTGGTCCTGACACTGCTCCTGACACTTACACTGCTCCTGACACAGCTCCTGACACTGAAACTGCTCCTGATACTGCTGCTGACACTGCTGCTGACACTGACACTGCTCCTGACACTGTTTCTGACACAGACACTGCTTCTCACACAGCTCCTCACACTGACACCGTTCATGACACTGGTCCTGACACAGGCACTGCTGCTGATACTGACAATGCTCCTGATACTTACACTCTCACTGCTACTGTCACTGCTCCTGTCACAGGCACTGCTGCTGATCCTGACAATGCTCCTGGCACTGCTCCTGACACTGGCACTGCTCCTGACATTGCACCTGACACAGCTCCTGACACTGAAACTGCTCCTGATACTGCTGCTGTCACTGCTGCTGACACTGACACTGCTGCTGACACTGCTTCTGACACAGACACTGCTTCTCACACAGCTCCTCACACTGACACCGCTCATGACACTGGTCCTGACACAGGCACTGCTGCTGATACCGACAATGCTCCTGATACTTACACTCTCACTGCTACTGTCACTGCTCCTGTCACAGACACTGCTGCTGATCCTGACAATGCTCCTGGGACTGCTCCTGACACTGACACTGCACCTGACATTGCACCTGACACTGACACTGCTCGTGCTACAGACACTGACACTGCTCCAGACACTGCTACTGACACTGACACTGACACTACTCCTGATACTGACACTGGCACTGCTCATGACACTGACACTGCTCCTGACACAGCTAATGCATCTGACACTGCTCCTGACACAGCTCGTGTCAGTGACACTGCTCCTGCCACTGTTCCTGGCACTGCTGCTCACACTGACACTGCTCCTGACACTGGCACTGGTCCTGACACTGCTCCTGACACTGCTGTTGTCACTGCTCCTTACACTGACGCTGCTCCTGCCAGTGTTCCTGACACTGCTGCTCACACTGACACTGATCCTTATACTGGCACTGGTCCTGACACCGCTCCTGACATTGCTCCTGACGCTGACACTTCTCCTGACACTGCTGCTGACACTGACACTGCTGCTGATACTGAGAAAGCTCCTGACACTGCTCCTGATACTGCTCCTGACACTTACACTGCTCCTGATACAGACACTGCTCCTGACACGGTCACTGCTCCTTACACTGCTACAGCCACTGACAGTGCTACTGACACTGCTCCTGTCACTTACACTGCTACTGACACAGCTCTTGTCACGGACAATGCTCCTGACATTGTTCCTGACACTGTTCCTGGCACTACTGCTGACACTGTCACTGCTCCTGACACTGACACTGCTCCTCAAACTGCTCCTAACACTGACGCTGCTCCTGACACTGCTCCTGACACAGACACTGCTTCTGATACTGATAATGCTCCTGACACTGCTCCTGACAGAGACACTGCTTCATACACTGCTCCTGACACTGACACTGCTCCTGGCACTGACACTGGCACTGCTCATGACACTGACACCGCTCGTGACACTGCTAATGACACTGACACTGCTCCTGACACAGCTCGGGTCAGCGACACTGCTCCTGCCACTGTTCCTGGCACTGCTGCTCACACTGACACTGCTCCTGACACTGCTCCTGACACTGACACTGCTCCTGACCCTGACACTGCTCCTTACACTGACACTGCTCCTGACACTGCTCCTGACACAGACACTCCTGCTGATACTGACAATGCACCTGGCACTGCTCATGAGGCTGACACGGCTCCTCACACTGCACCTGACACTGACACTGCTCCTGGCACTGCTCCTGACACAGGCACTGCTTCTGATGCTGACAATGCTCCTGACACTGCTCCTGACACTGCTCCTGACAATTCTCCTGACACTGCTCCTGTCACTGACACTGGTCCTGACGCTGCTTCTGAAACTGCCGCTGGTCCTGACACTGCTCCTGACACTTACACTGCTCCTGACACAGCTCCTGACACTGAAACTGCTCCTGATACTGCTGCTGACACTGCTGCTGACACTGACACTGCTCCTGACACTGTTTCTGACACAGACACTGCTTCTCACACAGCTCCTCACACTGACACCGTTCATGACACTGGTCCTGACACAGGCACTGCTGCTGATACTGACAATGCTCCTGATACTTACACTCTCACTGCTACTGTCACTGCTCCTGTCACAGGCACTGCTGCTGATCCTGACAATGCTCCTGGCACTGCTCCTGACACTGGCACTGCTCCTGACATTGCACCTGACACAGCTCCTGACACTGAAACTGCTCCTGATACTGCTGCTGTCACTGCTGCTGACACTGACACTGCTGCTGACACTGCTTCTGACACAGACACTGCTTCTCACACAGCTCCTCACACTGACACCGCTCATGACACTGGTCCTGACACAGGCACTGCTGCTGATACCGACAATGCTCCTGATACTTACACTCTCATTGCTACTGTCACTGCTCCTGTCACAGACACTGCTGCTGATCCTGACAATGCTCCTGGGACTGCTCCTGACACTGCTCCTGGCACTGACACTGCTCCTGGCACTGCTACAGACACTGCTCCTGACACTGCTCCTCACACTGCTCCAGAGACTGCCACTGCCCCTGACACTGCTCCTGACGCTGCTCCTGACACTGACCCTGCTCCTGACACTGCTAATGTCACAGACACTTCTGCTGATACTGACAATGCTCCTGACACTGCTTCTGAAACTGCTCCTGACACTGATACTGCTCCTGGCACTCCTCCTGACACTGCTCCTGACACTGCTCCCGACACTGACACTGCTCCTGACGCTGCTCCTGACACTGCTCCTGACTCTGACACTGATCCTGACACGGCTCCTGACACAGACACTGCTGCAGATACTGACAATGCTCCGGAAACAGCTCCTGACACTGACACAGCTCCTGACATTGCTCCTGACACTCCTCCTAACGCTGACACTGCTCCTGACACAGCTCCTGACGCTGACACTGCTGCTGATACTGCTCCTGACACTGCTCCTGACTCTGACAATGACACTGACACTGCTGCTGGCACTGCCACAGCTCCTGACACAGCTTCTGGCACGGACACTGGTCCTGACACTGCTCCTGAAACTCACACTGGTCCTGACACTGCTCCTGACTCTGGCGCTGCTCCTCACACTGGATCTGACACTGGCACTGCTCCTGAGACTGCTCCTGACACTGACACTGCTCCTGACACTGCTCCTGACACTGACACTGCTCCTGACACTGACACTGCTCCTGACACTGCTCCAGACACTGACACTACTGCTGATCCTGAGAATGCTCCAGACACAGCTCCTGACACTGACACTGCTCCTGACACTGCTCCTGGCACTGACACTGCTCCTGGCACTGCTACAGACACTGCTCCTGACACTGCTCCAGACACTGCTCCATACACTGCCACTGCCCCTGACACTGCTCCTGACACTGCTCCAGGCACTGCCACTGCCCCTGACACTGCTCCTGACGCTGCTCCTGACACTGACCCTGCTCCTGACACTGCTCCTGTCACAGACACTTCTGCTGATACTGACAATGCTCCTGACATAGACACCGCTCCTGCCAGTGTTCCTGACACTGCTGCTCACACTGACGCTGATCCTGACACTGGCACTGGTCCTGACACAGCTCTTGACCCAGGCACTGCTGCTGATACTGACAATGCTCCTGACTCTGCTCCTGGCACGGACACTGGTCCTGACACTGCTCCTGAAACTCACACTGGTCCTGACACTGCTCCTGACCCTGACGCTGCTCCTCACACTGGTCCTGACACTGACACTGCTCCTGAGACTGCTCCTGACACTGGCACTGCTCCTGACACTGCTCCTGACACTGACACTGCTCCTGGCACTGCTTCAGACACTGACACTACTGTTGATCCTGAGAATGCTCCAGACACAGCTCCTGACACTGACGCTGCTCCTGACAATGTTCCTGACACTGACACTGCTCCTAAAACTGACACTGACACTGCTCCTTACACTGCTGCAGACACTGACACTGCTCCTGACACTGCTCCTGACACTGGCACTGCTCCTGACACTCACACTGCTGCTGATCCTGACAATGCTCCTGATACTACTCCTGACACTGACACTGCTGCTGCCACAGCTCCTGACACTGACACTGCTCCTGATACTGACACTGAAACTGCTCCTCACACTGCTCCTGACACTGACACCGCTCCTGTCGCCGACACTGTTCCTGACACAGCTTCTGACACTGGCACTCGTCCTGACAGTGCTCCTGACACAGACACTGCTGCTGATCCTGACAATGTCCCTGACACTGCTCCTAACACTGACATAGCTCCTGACACTGCTCCTGACATTGCTCCTGACTCTGACACTGCTCCTGACACTGCTGCTGACACTGACACTGCTGCTGTTCTTGAGAATGCTCCTGACACTGCTCCTGACACTGACACTGCTCCTGACACTGCTCCTGACACTTACACTGGACTGACACTGCTCCTGGCACTGACACTGCTCCTGACACTGCTCCTGACACTTACACTGATCCTGATACTGTCACTGCTCCTGACACTGCTCCAGACACTCCTCCTGACACTGCTCCTGATACTGACACAGCTCCTGACACTGACACTGCTCCGGACACTGACACTGTTGCTGATACTGACAATGTCCCTGACACTGCTCCTGACACTGACACAGCTCCTGACACTGCTCCTGACATTGCTCCTGACACTTACACTGATCCTGACACTGCTCCTGGCACTGACACTGCTCCTGACACAGCTCCTGACACTGACATTGCTGCTGACACTGACACTGTCACTGTTCCTTACACTGCTCCGGACACTGCTTCAGACACTGGCACATACACTCCTCCTGACACTGCTCCTGACACTGCCACAGCTCCTGACATTGCTCCTGACACTCCTCCTAACGCTGACACTGCTCCTGACACAGCTCCTGGCACGGACACTGGTCCTGACACTGCTCCTGAAACTCACACTGGTCCTGACACTGCTCCTGACTCTGGCGCTGCTCCTCACACTGGATCTGACACTGACACTGCTCCTGAGACTGCTCCTGACACTGACACTGCTCCTGACACTGCTCGTGACACTACTCCTGACACTGACACTGCTCCTGATACTGACACTGGCACTGCGCCTGACACTGACGCTGCTCCTGACACTGCTACTGACACTGACACTGCTCCTGACGCTGCTCCTGACACTGCTGCTGACACTGACACTGCTGCTGACCTTGAGAATGCTCCTGACACTGCTCCTGACACTGTTCCAGAGACTGCTCCTGACACTGACACTGCTCCTGACACAGCTCCTGACACTGAAACTGCTCCTGATACTGCTGCTGACCCTGCTGCTGACACTGACACTGCTCCTGACACTGCTTCTGAGACAGACACTGCTTCTCACACAGCTCCTCACACTGACACCGCTCCTGGCACTGGTCCTGGCACAGGCACTGCTGCTGATACTGACAATGCTCCTGGCACTGCTCCTGACACTGACACTGCTCCTGACATTGCTCCTGACACTGACACTGCTCGTGCTACAGACACTTTCACTCTTCCAGACACTGCTACTGACACTGACACTGACACTGCTCCTGATACTGACACTGGCACTGCTCATGACACTGACACTGCTCCTGACACTGCTAATCACACTGACACTGCTCCTGACACAGCTCGTGTCGGTGACACTGCTTCTGCCACTGTTCCTGGCACTGCTGCTCACACTGACACTGCTCCTGACACTGTCACTGGTCCTGACACTACTCCTGACACTGCTGTTGACACTGCTCCTTACACTGACGCTGCTCCTGCAAGTGTTCCTGTCGCTGCTGCTCACACTGACACTGATCCTGACACTGGCACTGGTCCTGACACCGCTCCTGACGCTGCTCCTGACGATGCTCCTGACACTGTCACTGCTCCTGACACTGCTCCTGACACAGACACTTCTGTTGATCCCGACAATGCTCCTGACACTGCTCCTGACACTGACACTGATCCTGACACTGCTCCAGACATTGCTCCTGACGCTGACACTTCTCGTGACACTGCTGCTGACACTGACACTGCTGCTGATCCTGAGAAAGGTCCTGACACTGCTCCTGACACTGCTCCTGACACTTACACTGCTCCTGATACAGACACTGCTCGTGACACGGACACTGCTCTTGGCACTGACTATGGCACTGCTCATGACACTGTCACTGCTCCTTACACTGCTACAGCCACCGACAGTACTACTGACACTGCTACTGACACAGCTCTTGACACGGACAATGCTCCTGGCATTATTCCTGACACTGTTCCTAGCACTACTGCTGACACAGTCACTGCTCCTGACACGGCACCAGACGCTGCTCCTGTCACTGACACTGCTCCTCAAACTGCTCCTAACACTGACGCTGCTCCTGACACTGCTCCTGACACAGACACTGCTTCTGATACTGACAATGCTCCTGACACAGCTCCTGACAGAGACACTGCTCCATACACTGCTCCTGACACTGAAACTGCTCCTGGCACTGACACTGGCACTGCTCATGACACTGACACGGCTCCTGACGCTGCTACTGATACTGAGACTGCTCCCGACACTGCTCGTGACATTGCTGCAGCCACTGACACTGCTCCTGACACAGCTCCTGACATAGACACTGCACCTGCCAGTGTTCCTGACACTGCTGCTCACACTGACACTGATCCTGACACTGGCACTGGTCCTGACACTGCTCCTGACGCTGCTCCTGACACTGCTCCTGACACTGACACTGCTTCTGACACTGCTCCTGACACAGACACTGCTGCTGATCCTGACAATGTCCCTGACTCTGCTCCTGACACTGACACTGCTCCTGACACTGCTCCTGACATTGCTCCTGACGCTGACACTGCTCCTGACACCGCAGCTGACACTGACACTGCAGCTGATCTTGAGAATGCTCCTGACACTGCTCCTGACACTGACACTGCTCCTGACACTTACACTGATCCTAATACTGACACTGCTCCTGACACTGCTCCAGACACTGCTCCTGACTCTGACACTGCTCCTGACACAGCTCCTGACACTGACACTAATCCTGACACTGACACTGTCACTGTTCCTTACACTGCTCCGGACACTGCTCCAGACACTGGCACTTACACTCCTCGTGACACAGCTCCTGACACTGACACTGCTCCTGACACAGCTCCTGACATAGACACTGCTCCTGCCAGTGTTCCTGACACTGCTGCTCACTCTGACGCTGATCCTGAAACTGGCACTGGTCCTGACACTGCTCCTGACGCTGCTCCTGCCACTGCTCCTGACACTGACACTGCTCCTGGCACTGCTCCTGCACAGACACTGCTGCTGATCCTGACAATGACCATGACACAGCTCCTGACACTGACACTGCTCCTGAAACTGCTCCTGACATTGCTCCTGACACTGACACTGCTCGTGCTACAGACACTTTCACTCTTCCAGACACTGCTACTGACACTGACACTGACACTGCTCCTGATACTGACACTGGCACTGCTCATGACACTGACACTGCTCCTGACACTGCTAATCACACTGACACTGCTCCTGACACAGCTCGTGTCAGTGACACTGCTCCTGCCACTATTCCTGGCACTGCTGCTCACACTGACACTGCTCCTGACACTGTCACTGGTCCTGACACTGCTCCTGACACTGCTGTTGACACTCCTCCTTACACTGACGCTGCTCCTGCAAGTGTTCCTGACGCTGCTGCTCACACTGACACCGATCCTGACACTGGCACTGGTCCTGACACCGCTCCTGACACTGACACTGCTTCTGACCTTGAGAATGCTCCTGACACTGCTCCTGACACTGTTCCAGAGACTGCTCCTGACACTAACACTGCTCCTGACACAGCTCCTGACACTGAAACTGCTCCTGATACTGCTCCTGACACTGCTCCTGGCACTGACACTGCTCCTGGCACTGCTACAGACACTGCTCCTGACACTGCTCCTCACACTGCTCCAGAGACTGCCACTGCCCCTGACACTGCTCCTGACGCTGCTCCTGACACTGACCCTGCTCCTGACACTGCTAATGTCACAGACACTTCTGCTGATACTGACAATGCTCCTGACACTGCTTCTGAAACTGCTCCTGACACTGATACTGCTCCTGGCACTCCTCCTGACACTGCTCCTGACACTGCTCCCGACACTGACACTGCTCCTGACGCTGCTCCTGACACTGCTCCTGACTCTGACACTGATCCTGACACGGCTCCTGACACAGACACTGCTGCAGATACTGACAATGCTCCGGAAACAGCTCCTGACACTGACACAGCTCCTGACATTGCTCCTGACACTCCTCCTAACGCTGACACTGCTCCTGACACAGCTCCTGACGCTGACACTGCTGCTGATACTGCTCCTGACACTGCTCCTGACTCTGACAATGACACTGACACTGCTGCTGGCACTGCCACAGCTCCTGACACAGCTTCTGGCACGGACACTGGTCCTGACACTGCTCCTGAAACTCACACTGGTCCTGACACTGCTCCTGACTCTGGCGCTGCTCCTCACACTGGATCTGACACTGGCACTGCTCCTGAGACTGCTCCTGACACTGACACTGCTCCTGACACTGCTCCTGACACTGACACTGCTCCTGACACTGACACTGCTCCTGACACTGCTCCAGACACTGACACTACTGCTGATCCTGAGAATGCTCCAGACACAGCTCCTGACACTGACACTGCTCCTGACACTGCTCCTGGCACTGACACTGCTCCTGGCACTGCTACAGACACTGCTCCTGACACTGCTCCAGACACTGCTCCATACACTGCCACTGCCCCTGACACTGCTCCTGACACTGCTCCAGGCACTGCCACTGCCCCTGACACTGCTCCTGACGCTGCTCCTGACACTGACCCTGCTCCTGACACTGCTCCTGTCACAGACACTTCTGCTGATACTGACAATGCTCCTGACATAGACACCGCTCCTGCCAGTGTTCCTGACACTGCTGCTCACACTGACGCTGATCCTGACACTGGCACTGGTCCTGACACAGCTCTTGACCCAGGCACTGCTGCTGATACTGACAATGCTCCTGACTCTGCTCCTGGCACGGACACTGGTCCTGACACTGCTCCTGAAACTCACACTGGTCCTGACACTGCTCCTGACCCTGACGCTGCTCCTCACACTGGTCCTGACACTGACACTGCTCCTGAGACTGCTCCTGACACTGGCACTGCTCCTGACACTGCTCCTGACACTGACACTGCTCCTGGCACTGCTTCAGACACTGACACTACTGTTGATCCTGAGAATGCTCCAGACACAGCTCCTGACACTGACGCTGCTCCTGACAATGTTCCTGACACTGACACTGCTCCTAAAACTGACACTGACACTGCTCCTTACACTGCTGCAGACACTGACACTGCTCCTGACACTGCTCCTGACACTGGCACTGCTCCTGACACTCACACTGCTGCTGATCCTGACAATGCTCCTGATACTACTCCTGACACTGACACTGCTGCTGCCACAGCTCCTGACACTGACACTGCTCCTGATACTGACACTGAAACTGCTCCTCACACTGCTCCTGACACTGACACCGCTCCTGTCGCCGACACTGTTCCTGACACAGCTTCTGACACTGGCACTCGTCCTGACAGTGCTCCTGACACTGCTCCTGACACAGACACTGCTGCTGATCCTGACAATGTCCCTGACACTGCTCCTAACACTGACACAGCTCCTGACACTGCTCCTGACATTGCTCCTGACTCTGACACTGCTCCTGACACTGCTGCTGACACTGACACTGCTGCTGTTCTTGAGAATGCTCCTGACACTGCTCCTGACACTGACACTGCTCCTGACACTGCTCCTGACACTTACACTGGACTGACACTGCTCCTGGCACTGACACTGCTCCTGACACTGCTCCTGACACTTACACTGATCCTGATACTGTCACTGCTCCTGACACTGCTCCAGACACTCCTCCTGACACTGCTCCTGATACTGACACAGCTCCTGACACTGACACTGCTCCGGACACTGACACTGTTGCTGATACTGACAATGTCCCTGACACTGCTCCTGACACTGACACAGCTCCTGACACTGCTCCTGACATTGCTCCTGACACTTACACTGATCCTGACACTGCTCCTGGCACTGACACTGCTCCTGACACAGCTCCTGACACTGACATTGCTGCTGACACTGACACTGTCACTGTTCCTTACACTGCTCCGGACACTGCTTCAGACACTGGCACATACACTCCTCCTGACACTGCTCCTGACACTGCCACAGCTCCTGACATTGCTCCTGACACTCCTCCTAACGCTGACACTGCTCCTGACACAGCTCCTGGCACGGACACTGGTCCTGACACTGCTCCTGAAACTCACACTGGTCCTGACACTGCTCCTGACTCTGGCGCTGCTCCTCACACTGGATCTGACACTGACACTGCTCCTGAGACTGCTCCTGACACTGACACTGCTCCTGACACTGCTCGTGACACTACTCCTGACACTGACACTGCTCCTGATACTGACACTGGCACTGCGCCTGACACTGACACTGCTCCTGACACTGCTCCTGACACAGACACTTCTGCTGACACTGACAAAACTCCTGACACTGCTATTGAAACTGGTGCTGAAACTGACACTGCTCCTGACACTGACACTCCCACTGCTACTGACACTGCTCCTGACACTGACACTGCTCCTGACACAACTCCTGACACAGTCACTGCTGCTGATACTGACAATGCTCCTAACACTGCTCCTGACACTGCTCCTGACACTGACACTGCTCCTGATGCTGACACTGGCACTGCGCCTGACACCGACACTGCTCCTGACACTGCTACTGACAATGACACTGCTCCTCACACAGCTACTGACACTGACACTGCTCCTGACACTCCTCCTGACACAGACACTTCTGCTGACACTGACAATGCTCCTGAGACTGCTTCTGAAACTGCAGCTGAAACTGACACTGCTCCTGACACCGCTCCAGACACTGACACTGACACTGCTCCTGACACTACTCCTGACACTGCACCTATCACTGACACTGCTTCTGACACTGTTCCTGACACAGACGCTGCTGCTGAACCTGCCAATGATCCTGACACTGCTCCTGACACTGACACTGCCCCTGACACTGCTTCTGACACTGCGCCTGTCACTGACACTGCTCCTGATACTGACACTGACACTGCTCCTGGCACTGCTCCTGACACAGTCACTGCTGCTGATACTGACATTGCTCCTAACACTGCTCCTGACACTGCTCCTGACACTGACACTGCTCCTGATACTGACACTGGCACTGCGCCTGACACTGACACTGCTCCTGACACTGCTACTGACACTGACACTGCTCCTCACACAGCTACTGACACTGACACTGCTCCTGACACTGCTCCTGACACAGACACTTCTGCTGACACTGACAATGCTCCTGACACTGCTTCTGAAGCTGCTGCTGAAGCTGACACTGATCCTAATACTGACACTCTCACAGCTACTGACACTTCTCCTGACACTGCCACTGCTCCTGACACTGCTCCTGACACTGCTCCTGACACTGACACTCCTCCTGACACTGCTCCTGGCACTGCTCCAGACACAGGCACTGCTGCTGATACAGACAATGCTCCTGACACTGCTCCTGACACGGCTCCTGACACTGACAATGCTCCTGATACTGATACTGGCACTGCTCCTGACACTGACACTGCTCCTGACACTGCTACTGACACTGAGACTGCTACTGACACTGCTCGTGACATTGCTGCAGACACTGACACTGCTCCTGACACAGCTCCTGACATAGACACTGCTCCTGCCAGTGTTCCTGACACTGCTGCTCACACTGACGCTGATCCTGACACTGGCACTGGTCCTGACACTGCTCCTGACGCTGCTCCTGACACTGCTCCTGACACTGACACTGCTCCTGACGCTGCTCCTGACACAGACACTGCTGCTGATCCTGACAATGTCCCTCACACTGCTCCTGACACTGACACTGCTCCTGACACTGCTCCTGACGTTGCTCCTGACGCTGACACTGCTCCTGACACTGCTGCTGACACTGACACTGCTGCTGACCCTGAGAATGCTCCTGACACTGCTCCTGACACTGTTCCAGAGACTGCTCCTGACACTGACACTGCTCCTGACACAGCTCCTGACACTGAAACTGCTCCTGATACTGCTGCTGACACTGCTGCTGACACTGACACTGCTCCTGACACTGCTTCTGACACAGACACTGCTTCTCACACAGCTCCTCACACTGTCACCGCTCCTGGCACTGGTCCTGGCACAGGCACTACTGCTGATGCTGACAATGCTCCTGATACTTACACTCTCACTGCTACTGGCACTGCTCCTGTCACAGACACTGCTGCTGATCCTCACAATGCTCCTGGCACTGCTCCTGACACTGACACTGCTCCTGACATTGCTCCTGACACTGACACTGCTCGTGCTACAGACACTTTCTCTGCTCCAGGCACTGCTACTGACACTGACACTGACACTGCTCCTGATACTGACACTGGCACTGCTCATGACACAGACACTGCTGCTGATCCTGACAATGTCCCTGACACTGCTCCTGACACTGACACTGCTCCTGACGCGGCTCCTGACGTTGCTCCTGACGCTGACAATGCTCCTGACACTGCTGCTGACACTGACACTGCTGCTGACCTTGAGAATGCTCCTGACACTGCTCCTGACACTGTTCCAGAGACTGCTCCTGACACTGACACTGCTCCTGACACAGCTCCTGACACTGAAACTGCTCCTGATACTGCTGCTGACCCTGCTGCTGACACTGACACTGCTCCTGACACTGCTTCTGAGACAGACACTGCTTCTCACACAGCTCCTCACACTGACACCGCTCCTGGCACTGGTCCTGGCACAGGCACTGCTGCTGATACTGACAATGCTCCTGATACTTAAACTCTCACTGCTTCTGGCACTGCTCCTGTCACAGACACTGCTGCTGATCCTCACAATGCTCCTGGCACTGCTCCTGACACTGACACTGCTCCTGACATTGCTCCTGACACTGACACTGCTCGTGCTACAGACACTTTCACTCTTCCAGACACTGCTACTGACACTGACACTGACACTGCTCCTGATACTGACACTGGCACTGCTCATGACACTGACACTGCTCCTGACACTGCTAATCACACTGACACTGCTCCTGACACAGCTCGTGTCAGTGACACTGCTTCTGCCACTGTTCCTGGCACTGCTGCTCACACTGACACTGCTCCTGACACTGTCACTGGTCCTGACACTGCTCCTGACACTGCTGTTGACACTGCTCCTTACACTGACGCTGCTCCTGCAAGTGTTCCTGTCGCTGCTGCTCACACTGACACTGATCCTGACACTGGCACTGGTCCTGACACCGCTCCTGACGCTGCTCCTGACGATGCTCCTGACACTGTCACTGCTCCTGACACTGCTCCTGACACAGACACTGCTGCTGATCCTGACAATGTCCCTCACACTGCTCCTGACACTGACACTGCTCCTGACACTGCTCCTGACGTTGCTCCTGACGCTGACACTGCTCCTGACACTGCTGCTGACACTGACACTGCTGCTGACCCTGAGAATGCTCCTGACACTGCTCCTGACACTGTTCCAGAGACTGCTCCTGACACTGACACTGCTCCTGACACAGCTCCTGACACTGAAACTGCTCCTGATACTGCTGCTGACACTGCTGCTGACACTGACACTGCTCCTGACACTGCTTCTGACACAGACACTGCTTCTCACACAGCTCCTCACACTGTCACCGCTCCTGGCACTGGTCCTGGCACAGGCACTACTGCTGATGCTGACAATGCTCCTGATACTTACACTCTCACTGCTACTGGCACTGCTCCTGTCACAGACACTGCTGCTGATCCTCACAATGCTCCTGGCACTGCTCCTGACACTGACACTGCTCCTGACATTGCTCCTGACACTGACACTGCTCGTGCTACAGACACTTTCTCTGCTCCAGGCACTGCTACTGACACTGACACTGACACTGCTCCTGATACTGACACTGGCACTGCTCATGACACAGACACTGCTGCTGATCCTGACAATGTCCCTGACACTGCTCCTGACACTGACACTGCTCCTGACGCGGCTCCTGACGTTGCTCCTGACGCTGACAATGCTCCTGACACTGCTGCTGACACTGACACTGCTGCTGACCTTGAGAATGCTCCTGACACTGCTCCTGACACTGTTCCAGAGACTGCTCCTGACACTGACACTGCTCCTGACACAGCTCCTGACACTGAAACTGCTCCTGATACTGCTGCTGACCCTGCTGCTGACACTGACACTGCTCCTGACACTGCTTCTGAGACAGACACTGCTTCTCACACAGCTCCTCACACTGACACCGCTCCTGGCACTGGTCCTGGCACAGGCACTGCTGCTGATACTGACAATGCTCCTGATACTTAAACTCTCACTGCTTCTGGCACTGCTCCTGTCACAGACACTGCTGCTGATCCTCACAATGCTCCTGGCACTGCTCCTGACACTGACACTGCTCCTGACATTGCTCCTGACACTGACACTGCTCGTGCTACAGACACTTTCACTCTTCCAGACACTGCTACTGACACTGACACTGACACTGCTCCTGATACTGACACTGGCACTGCTCATGACACTAACACTGCTCCTGACACTGCTAATCACACTGACACTGCTCCTGACACAGCTCGTGTCAGTGACACTGCTTCTGCCACTGTTCCTGGCACTGCTGCTCACACTGACACTGCTCCTGACACTGTCACTGGTCCTGACACTGCTCCTGACACTGCTGTTGACACTGCTCCTTACACTGACGCTGCTCCTGCAAGTGTTCCTGTCGCTGCTGCTCACACTGACACTGATCCTGACACTGGCACTGGTCCTGACACCGCTCCTGACGCTGCTCCTGACGATGCTCCTGACACTGTCACTGCTCCTGACACTGCTCCTGACACAGACACTTCTGTTAACCCTGACAATGCTCCTGACACTGCTCCTGACACTGACACTGATCCTGACACTGCTCCAGACATTGCTCCTGACGCTGACACTTCTCGTGACACTGCTGCTGACACTGACACTGCTGCTGATCCTGAGAAAGGTCCTGACACTGCTCCTGACACTGCTCCTGACACTTACACTGCTCCTGATACAGACACTGCTCGTGACACGGACACTGCTCTTGGCACTGACTCTGGCACTGCTCATGACACTGTCACTGCTCCTTACACTGCTACAGCCACCGACAGTACTACTGACACTGCTACTGACACAGCTCTTGACACGGACAATGCTCCTGGCATTATTCCTGACACTGTTCCTAGCACTACTGCTGACACTGTCACTGCTCCTGACACGGCACCAGACGCTGCTCCTGTCACTGACACTGCTCCTCAAACTGCTCCTAACACTGACGCTGCTCCTGACACTGCTCCTGACACAGACACTGCTTCTGATACTGACAATGCTCCTGACACAGCTCCTGACAGAGACACTGCTCCATACACTGCTCCTGACACTGAAACTGCTCCTGGCACTGACACTGGCACTGCTCATGACACTGACACTGCTCCTGACGCTGCTACTGATACTGAGACTGCTCCCGACACTGCTCGTGACATTGCTGCAGCCACTGACACTGCTCCTGACACAGCTCCTGACATAGACACTGCACCTGCCAGTGTTCCTGACACTGCTGCTCACACTGACACTGATCCTGACACTGGCACTGGTCCTGACACTGCTCCTGACGCTGCTCCTGACACTGCTCCTGACACTGACACTGCTTCTGACACTGCTCCTGACACAGACACTGCTGCTGATCCTGACAATGTCCCTGACTCTGCTCCTGACACTGACACTGCTCCTGACACTGCTCCTGACATTGCTTCTGACGCTGACACTGCTCCTGACACCGCAGCTGACACTGACACTGCAGCTGATCTTGAGAATGCTCCTGACACTGCTCCTGACACTGACACTGCTCCTGACACTTACACTGATCCTAATACTGACACTGCTCCTGACACTGCTCCAGACACCGCTCCTAACTCTGACACTGCGCCTGACACAGCTCCTGACACTGACACTAATCCTGACACTGACACTGTCACTGTTCCTTACACTGCTCCGGACACTGCTCCAGACACTGGCACTTACACTCCTCGTGACACAGCTCCTGACACTGACACTGCTCCTGACACAGCTCCTGACATAGACACTGCTCCTGCCAGTGTTCCTGACACTGCTGCTCACTCTGACGCTGATCCTGAAACTGGCACTGGTCCTGACACTGCTCCTGACGCTGCTCCTGCCACTGCTCCTGACACTGACACTGCTCCTGACACTGCTCCTGCACAGACACTGCTGCTGATCCTGACAATGACCATGACACAGCTCCTGACACTGACACTGCTCCTGACACTGCTCCTGACATTGCTCCTGACACTGACACTGCTCGTGCTACAGACACTTTCACTCTTCCAGACACTGCTACTGACACTGACACTGACACTGCTCCTGATACTGACACTGGCACTGCTCATGACACTGACACTGCTCCTGACACTGCTAATCACACTGACACTGCTCCTGACACAGCTCGTGTCAGTGACACTGCTCCTGATACTGACACTAGCACTGCTCCTGACACTGACACTGCTCCTGACACTGCTACTGACACTGACACTGCTCCTGACACTGCTCGAGATGACAACTGATTGTTGAGGACTGAGGGCTGAAGATTGAGGATTCAGTATTGAGGATTCAGGACTGAGGCTTGAGGACAGAGGATTGAGGATTGAGGATTGAGGATTGAGGATTGAGGATTGAGGATTGAGGATTGAAGATTGAGGATTGGGTGTTGAGAATTGAGGATTGAGGATTGAGGAGAGGGGATTGAAGATTGAAGATTGGGTATTGCGGATTGAACATTGAGGATTGAGGATTGAGGATTGAGGATTGAGGATTGAGGATTGAAGATTGAGGATTGGGTATTGAGGATTGAAGAATGAGGATTGAGGATTGAGGATTGGGGATTGAGGATCTAGGATTGGAGATCCATTATTGAGGATTGAAGATTGAGGATTGAGTATTGAGAATTGAGTATGAGGACTGAGGGTTGAGGATTGAGGATTGAGGATTGAGGATTGAGGATTGAAGATTGAGTCCTGTGGATTGAATATTGATGATTGAGGATTGAGGATTGAGGATTGAGGATGAGGGCTGATGGTTGAGGGTTGAGGTTTGAGTATTGAATCCTGAGATTTCAGGATATTCTATTGAGTATTGAGAATTGGGGATTGATAGTTGAGTATTGAGGATTGAGGTTTGAGTATTGAGGATTGAGGATTGAGGATTGAAGATTGAATATTGATGATTGAAGATTGAGGATCGAGGATTGAGGGTTGTGGATTGAGGACGAGGGCTGAGGGTTGAGTGTTGATGTTTGAGGTCTGAGGATTGAGGATTGAGGATTGAGAATTGAGGATTGAGGATTGAGGATTGAAGATTGAGGATTGGGGACGGAGTGTTGAGGGTTGAGTGATGAGAATTGATGTTTGTGGATTGAGATTTGAAGATTGCAGATTGAGTATTGAGTATTGAAAACTGTGAATTGATGACATTCTATTGAGGATTGAGGATTAACGACTGATTGTTGAGGACTGAGTGCTGAAGATTGAGGATTCAGTATTGAGGATTCAGGATTGAGGTTTGAGGACAGAGGATTGAGGATTGAGGATTGAGGATTGAGGATTGAGGATTGAGGTTTGAGTATTGAATCCTGAGAATTCAGGATATTCTATTGAGTATTGAGAATTGAGGATTGATGGTTGAGTATTGAGGATTGAGGATTGAGGATTGAGGATTGAGTATTGAGGATTGAGGATTGAAGATTGAATATTGATGACTGAAGGTTGAGGATCGAGGATTGAGGGTTGTGGATTGAGGACGAGGACTGAGGGTTGAGTATTGATGTTTGAGGTCTGAGGATTGAGGACTGAGGATTGAGAATTGAGGATTGAGGACTGAGGATTGAAGATTGAGGATTGAGGATTGAGGATTGAGGATTGAGGATTGAAGATTGAGTATTGAGGATTGAAGCCTGACGATTGAGGATTGAGGATTGATGATTGAGGATTGAGGACGGAGGATTGAAGATTGAGTATTGAAGATTGAAGATTGAGGTTTGAGGTTTGAGGATTGAATACTGAGTATTGAGGATTAAAGATTGGGTATTGAGGATTGAGGATTCAGGATTGAGGATTGAGGATTGAGGATTGAGGATTGAAGATTGATTATTGAGGAGTGAAGATTGAGGATTGAGGATTGAGGATTGAGGATTGAGGATTCAAGATTGAGGTTTGGGGATTGAGGATTGAAGATTGAGGATTGAGTATTGAGGATTGAGAATTGACGATTGATTATTGAAGATTGAGTATTGAGGATTGAAGATTGAGGATTGAGGATTGAGGATTGAGGATTGAAGATGAGGGCTGAGGGTTGATGATTGAGGTTTGAAGACTGAGGACTGAGGACTGAGGATTGAGAATTGAGGATTGAGGAGTGAGGATTGAAGATTGAGGATTGTGTATTGAGGATTGAAGAATGAGGATTGAGGATTGAGGATTGAGGATTGAGGATTGAGGATTGAGGATTGAGGATTGAAGATTGAGGATTGAGGATTGAGTATTGAGGATTGAGGATGAGGGCTGAGGGTTGAGCGTTGATGTTTGAGGGCTGAGGACTGAGGACTGAGGATTGAGAATTGAGGATTGAGGATTGAGGATTGAAGATTGAGGATTGGGTATTGAGGATTGAAGAATGAGGATTGAGGATTGAGGATTGGGGATTGAGGATCTAGGATTGGAGATTCATTATTGAGGGTTGAAGCCTGACGATTGAGGATTGAGGATTGAGGATTGAGGATTGAGGACGGAGGATTGAGGACGGAGGATTGAAGATTGAGTATTGAGGATTGAAGGTTGAGGTTTGAGGTTTGAGGATTGAATACTGAGTATTGAGGATTAAAGATTGGGGATTGAGGATTGAGGATTCAGGATTGAGGATTGAGGATTGAGGATTGAAGATTGATTATTGAGGAGTGAAGATTGAGGATTGAGGATTGAGGATTGAGGATTGAGGATTGGAGATTGAGGATTGGGGATTGAGGATTGAGGATTGAGGATTGAGTATTGAGGATTGAGAATTGACGATTGATTATTGAAGATTGAGTATTGAGGATTGAAGATTGAGGATTGAGGATTGAGGATTGAGGATTGAAGATGAGGGCTGAGGGTTGATGATTGAGGTTTGAAGACTGAGGACTGAGGACTGAGGATTGAGAATTGAGGATTGAGGATTGAGGATTGAAGATTGAGGATTGGGTATTGAGGATTGAAGAATGAGGATTGAGGATTGAGGATTGAGGATTGAGGATTGAGGATTGAGGATTGAGGATTGAGGATTGAGGTTTGAGTATTGAATCCTGAGAATTCAGGATATTCTATTGAGTATTGAGAATTGAGGATTGATGGTTGAGTATTGAGGATTGAGCATTGAGGATCGAGGATTGAGGGTTGTGGATTGAGGACGAGGACTGAGGGTTGAGTATTGATGTTTGAGGTCTGAGGATTGAGGACTGAGGATTGAGAATTTAGGATTGAGGATTGAGGATTGAAGATTGAGGATTGAGGATTGAGGATTGAGAATTGAGGATTGAAGATTGAGTATTGAGGATTGAAGCCTGACGATAGAGGATTGAGGATTGAGCATTGAGTATTGAGGACGGAGGATTGAAGATTGAGTATTGAGGATTGAAGATTGAGGTTTGAGGTTTGAGGATTGAATACTGAGTATTGAGGATTAAAGATTGGGGATTGAGGATTGAGGATTCAGGATTGAGGATTGAGGATTGAGGATTGTAGATTGATTATTGAGGAGTGAAGATTGAGGACTGAGGATTGAGGATTGAGGATTGAGGATTGAAGATTGAGGATTGGGGATTGAGGATTGGAGATTCAGGATTGAGTATTGAGGATTGAGAATTGACGATTGATTATTGAAGATTGAGTATTGAGGATTGAAGATTGAGGATTGAGGATTGAGGATTGAGGATTGAGGATGAGGGCTGAGGGTTGATGATTGAGGTTTGAAGACTGAGGACTGAGGACTGAGGATTGAGAATTGAGGATTGAGGATTGAGGATTGAAGATTGATTATTGAGGAGTGAAGATTGAGGATTGAGGATTGAGGATTGAGGATTGAGGATTGAAGATTGAGGATTGGGGATTGAGGATTGAAGATTGAGGATTGAGTATTGAGGATTGAGAATTGACGATTGATTATTGAAGATTGAGTATTGAGGATTGAAGATTGAGGATTGAGGATTGAGGATTGAAGATTGAGTATTGAGGATTGAGGATTGAGGATTGAGGATTGAGGACAGAGGATTGAAGCATGACGATTGAGGATTGAGGATTGAGGATTGAGGATTGAGGATTGAGGATGGAGGATTGAAGATTGAGTATTGAGGATTGAAGATTGAGGATTGAGAATTGAGTATTGAGGTTTGAGGTTTGTGTGTTGAGGTTTGAGTATTGAATCCTCAGAATTCAGGATATTCTGTTGAGTATTGAGAATTGAGGATTGATGGTTGAGTATTGAGGATTGAGGATTGAGGATTGAGGATTGAGAATAGAGGATTGAGGATTGAGGATTGAAGATTGAGGATTGGGTATTGAGGATTGAAGAATGAGGGTTGAGGATTGAGGATTGAGAGTTGAGGATTGAGGATTGAAGATTCAGTATTGAGGATCGAAGATTGAGAGCTGAGGATTGAGGATTGAACATTGAGGAATGAGTGCTGGGGGTTGAGTGGTGAAAATTGATGTTTGTGGATACACGTTGGAAGATTGCAGATTGATTATTGAGTATTGAAAGCTGTGAATTGAGGATATTCTATTGAGGATTGAGGAATGACAACTGATTGTTAAGGACTGATGCCTGAAGATTGAGGATTCAGGATTGAGGATTCAGAATTGAGGTTTGGTGACTGAGGATTGAGGATTGAAGATTGAGGATTGTGGATTGAGGATTGAAGACTGAGGATTGGGTATTGAGGATTGAACATTGAGGATTGAGGGTTGAGGATTGAGGATTGAGGATTGACGATTGAGGATTGAGGAATGAGGATGAGGGCTGAGGGTTGGGGATTGAGGTTTGAGGTCTGAGGTCTGAGGATTGAGGATTGAGAATTGAGGATAGAGGATTGAAAATCGGAGACTGAGGATTGGGTATTGAGGATTGAAGCCGGACGATTGAGGATTGAGGATTGAGGATTGAGGATTGATGATGGAGGATTGAAGATTGAGTATTGAGGATTGAGGATTGAGGATTGAGGATTGAGGATTGAGGATTGACGATTGAGGATTGAGGAATGAGGATGAGGGCTGAGGGTTGGGGATTGAGGTTTGAGGTCTGACGTCTGAGGATTGAGGATTGAGACTTGAGGATTGAGGATTGAAAATTGAAGACTGAGGATTGGGTATTGAGGATTGAAGCCAGACGATTGAGGATTGAGGATTGAGGATTGAGGATTGAGGGTTGGGTGTTGAGGTTTGAGTATTGAATCCTGAGAATTCTGGATATTCTATTGAGTATTGAGAATTGAGTGTTGATGGTTGAGTATTGAGGATTGAGGATTGAGGATTGAGGATTGAGGATTGAGGATTGAAGATTGAATATTGATGATTGAAGATTGAGGATCGAGGATTGAGGGTTGTGGATTGAGGACGAGGACTGAGGGTTGAGTATTGATGTTTGAGGTCTGAGGATTGAGGATTGAGGATTGAGAATTGAGGATAGAGGATTGAGGATTGAAGATTTAGGATTGGGTGTTGAGGATTGAAGAATGAGGATTGAACATTGAGGATCGAGGATTGAGGGTTGTGGATTGAGGACGAGGACTGAGGGTTGAGTATTGATGTTTGTGGTCCGAGGATTGAGGATTGAGGATTGAGGATTGAGAACTGAGGATTGAGGATTGAGGATTGAAGGTTGAGAGTTGAGGATTGAGGATTGAACATTGAGGAATGAGTGCTGAGGGTTGAGTGGTGAAAATTGATGTTTGTGGATACAGGTTGGAAGATTGCAGGTTGAGTATTGAGTATTGAAAACTGTGAATTGATGACATTCTATTGAGGATTGAGGATTGACAACTGATTGTTGAGGACTGAGAGCTGAAGATTGAGGATTCAGTATTGAGGATTGAGGATGAGGCCTGAGGGTTGAGCGTTGAGGTTTGAGGGCTGAGGACTGAGGATTGATGATTGAGAATTGAGGATAGAGGATTGAGGATTGAAGATTGAGGATTGGGTATTGAGGATTGAAGAATGAGGATTGAGGATTGAGGATTGGGGATTGAGGATCTAGGATTGGAGATCCATTATTGAGGATTGAAGCCTGACGATTGAGGATTGAGGATTGAGGATTGAGGATTGAGGACGGAGGATTGAAGATTGAGTATTGAGGATTGAAGATTGAGGTTTGAGGTTTGAGGACTGAGGATTGAGGTTTGAAGATTGAGGATTGTGTATTGAGGAGTGAGAATTGAGGATTGAGGATTGAGGATTGAGGATTGAAAATTGAGGATTGGGTGTTGAGGATTGAAGAATGAGGATTGTGGATTGATGATTGAGGATTGGGGATTGAAGATTGAGTATTGGCGATTGAAGATTGAGGATTGAGGATTGAGTGTTGAGGATTGAGGAGGAGGACTGACGATTGAGGATTGAGGTTTGAAGATTGAGGATTGTGGATTCAGGACTGAGGATTGAGGATTGAGGATTGAGCTTTGGGGATTGAAGATTGAGTAGTGAGGATTGAGAATTGAGGATTGAGGATTGAGGATTGAAGATTGAGGATTGGGGACGGAGTGTTGAGGATTGAGTGATGAGAATTGATGTTTGTGGATTGAGATTTGAAGATTGCAGATTGAGTATTGAGTATTGAAAACTGTGAATTGATGACATTCTATTGAGGATTGAGGATTCACGACTGATTGTTGAGGACTGAGTGCTGAAGATTGAGGATTCAGTATTGAGGATTCAGGATTGAGGTTTGAGGACAGAGGATTGAGGATTGAGGATTGAGGATTGAGGATTGAGGATTGAGGTTTGAGTATTGAATCCTGAGAATTCAGGATATTCTATTGAGTATTGAGAATTGAGGATTGATGGTTGAGTATTGAGGATTGAGCATTGAGGATTGAGGATTGAGGATTGAGGATTGAGTATTGAGGATTGAGGATTGAAGATTGAATATTGATGATTGAAGATTGAGGATCGAGGATTGAGGGTTGTGGATTGAGGACGAGGACTGAGGGTTGAGAATTGATGTTTGAGGTCTGAGGATTGAGGACTGAGGATTGAGAATTTAGGATTGAGGATTGAGGATTGAAGATTGAGGATTGAGGATTGAGGATTGAGGATTGAGGATTGAAGATTGAGTATTGAGGATTGAAGCCTGACGATAGAGGATTGAGGATTGAGCATTGAGGATTGAGGACGGAGGATTGAAGATTGAGTATTGAGGATTGAAGATTGAGGTTTGAGGTTTGAGGATTGAATACTGAGTATTGAGGATTAAAGATTGGGGATTGAGGATTGAGGATTCAGGATTGAGGATTGAGGATTGAGGATTGAAGATTGATTATTGAGGAGTGAAGATTGAGGACTGAGGATTGAGGATTGAGGATTGAGGATTGAAGATTGAGGATTTGGGATTGAGGATTGAAGATTGAGGATTGAGTATTGAGGATTGAGAATTGACGATTGATTATTGAAGATTGAGTATTGAGGATTGAGGATTGAGGACTGAGGATTGAGGATTGAGGATTGAGTATAGGGGATTGAAGATTGAGGATTGAGGATTGAGGATTGAGGATTGCGGATGAGGTCTGAGGGTTGAGGATTGAGGATTGAGTGTTGAGGATTGAGGATTGAGGATTGAAGATTGAGTATTGATGATTGAAGATTGAGGATCGAGGATTGAGGGTTGTGGATTGAGGACGAGGACTGAGGGTTGAGTATTGATGTTAGAGGTCTGAGGATTGAGGACTGAGGATTGAGAATTGAGGATTGGAGATTGAGGATTGAAGATTGAGGATTGGGTGTTGAGGATTGAAGAATGAGGATTGAGGATTGAGGATTGAGGATTGAGGATTGAAGATTGAGTATTGAGGATTGAAGGTTGAGCATTGAGGATTGAGGATTGAGGATTGAGGATTGAGGATTGAGGATTGAGGATTGAGGATTGAAGCCTGACGATTGAGGATTGAGGGTTGAGGATTGAGGATTGAGGATGGAGGATTGAAGATTGAGTATTGAGGATTGAAGATTGAGAATTGAGAATTGAGTCTTGAGGATTGAGGGTTGAGTGTTGAGGTTTGAGTATTGAATCCTGAGAATTCAGGATATTCTGTTGAGTATTGAGAATTGAGCATTGATGGTTGAGTATTGAGGATTGAGGATTGAGGATTGAGGATTGAGAATAGAGGATTGAGGATTGAGGATTGAATATTGAGGATTGGGTATTGAGGATTGAAGAATGAGGGTTGAGGATTGAGGATTGAGGTTTGAGGATTGAGGATTGAAGATTCAGTATTGAGGATCGAAGATTGAGAGCTGAGGATTGAGGATTGAACATTGAGGAATGAGTGCTGAGGGTTGAGTGGTGAAAATTGATGTTTGTGGATACACGTTGGAAGATTGCAGATTGATTATTGAGTATTGAAAGCTGTGAATTGAGGATATTCTATTGAGGATTGAGGAATGACAACTGATTGTTGAGGACTGATGCCTGAAGATTGAGGATTCAGGATTGAGGATTCAGAATTGAGGTTTGAGGACTGAGGATTGAGGATTGAAGATCGAGGATTGTGGATTCAGGATTGAAGACTGAGGATTGGGTATTGAGGATTGAACATTGAGGATTGAGGGTTGAGGATTGAGGATTGAGGATTGACGATTGAGGATTGAGGAATGAGGATGAGGGCTGAGGGTTGGGGATTGAGGTTTGAGGTCTGAGGTCTGAGGATTGAGGATTGAGAATTGAGGATTGAGGAATGAAAATCGGAGACTGAGGATTGGGTATTGAGGATTGAAGCCTGACGATTGAGGATTGAGGATTGAGGATTGAGGATGGAGGATTGAAGATTGAGTATTGAGGATTGAGGATTGAGGATTGAGGATTGAGGATTGAGGATTGAGGGTTGAGTGTTGAGGTTTGAGTATTGAATCCTGAGAATTCTGGATATTCTATTGAGTATTGAGAATTGAGGGTTGATGGTTGAGTATTGAGGATTGAGGATTGAGGATTGAAGATTGAGGATTGGGTGTTGAGAATTGAGGATTGAGGATTGAGGAGAGGGGATTGAAGATTGAAGATTGGGTATTGCGGATTGAACATTGAGGATTGAGGATTGAGGATTGAGGATTGAGGATTGAGGATTGAAGATTGAGGATTGGGTATTGAGGATTGAAGAATGAGGATTGAGGATTGAGGATTGGGGATTGAGGATCTAGGATTGGAGATCCATTATTGAGGATTGAAGATTGAGGATTGAGTATTGAGAATTGAGTATGAGGACTGAGGGTTGAGGATTGAGGATTGAGGATTGAGGATTGAGGATTGAAGATTGAGTCCTGTGGATTGAATATTGATGATTGAGGATTGAGGATTGAGGATTGAGGATGAGGGCTGATGGTTGAGGGTTGAGGTTTGAGTATTGAATCCTGAGATTTCAGGATATTCTATTGAGTATTGAGAATTGGGGATTGATAGTTGAGTATTGAGGATTGAGGTTTGAGTATTGAGGATTGAGGATTGAGGATTGAAGATTGAATATTGATGATTGAAGATTGAGGATCGAGGATTGAGGGTTGTGGATTGAGGACGAGGGCTGAGGGTTGAGTGTTGATGTTTGAGGTCTGAGGATTGAGGATTGAGGATTGAGAATTGAGGATTGAGGATTGAGGATTGAAGATTGAGGATTGGGGACGGAGTGTTGAGGGTTGAGTGATGAGAATTGATGTTTGTGGATTGAGATTTGAAGATTGCAGATTGAGTATTGAGTATTGAAAACTGTGAATTGATGACATTCTATTGAGGATTGAGGATTAACGACTGATTGTTGAGGACTGAGTGCTGAAGATTGAGGATTCAGTATTGAGGATTCAGGATTGAGGTTTGAGGACAGAGGATTGAGGATTGAGGATTGAGGATTGAGGATTGAGGATTGAGGTTTGAGTATTGAATCCTGAGAATTCAGGATATTCTATTGAGTATTGAGAATTGAGGATTGATGGTTGAGTATTGAGGATTGAGGATTGAGGATTGAGGATTGAGTATTGAGGATTGAGGATTGAAGATTGAATATTGATGACTGAAGGTTGAGGATCGAGGATTGAGGGTTGTGGATTGAGGACGAGGACTGAGGGTTGAGTATTGATGTTTGAGGTCTCAGGATTGAGGACTGAGGATTGAGAATTGAGGATTGAGGACTGAGGATTGAAGATTGAGGATTGAGGATTGAGGATTGAGGATTGAGGATTGAAGATTGAGTATTGAGGATTGAAGCCTGACGATTGAGGATTGAGGATTGAGGATTGAGGATTGAGGACGGAGGATTGAAGATTGAGTATTGAAGATTGAAGATTGAGGTTTGAGGTTTGAGGATTGAATACTGAGTATTGAGGGATTAAAAAGATTGGTTGAGGATTGAGGATTCAGGATTGAGGATTGAGGATTGAGGATTGAGGATTGAAGATTGATTATTGAGGAGTGAAGATTGAGGATTGAGGATTGAGGATTGAGGATTGAGGATTCAAGATTGAGGGTTGGGGATTGAGGATTGAAGATTGAGGATTGAGTATTGAGGATTGAGAATTGACGATTGATTATTGAAGATTGAGTATTGAGGATTGAAGATTGAGGATTGAGGATTGAGGATTGAGGATTGAAGATGAGGGCTGAGGGTTGATGATTGAGGTTTGAAGACTGAGGACTGAGGACTGAGGATTGAGAATTGAGGATTGAGGAGTGAGGATTGAAGATTGAGGATTGTGTATTGAGGATTGAAGAATGAGGATTGAGGATTGAGGATTGAGGATTGAGGATTGAGGATTGAGGATTGAGGATTGAAGATTGAGGATTGAGGATTGAGTATTGAGGATTGAGGATGAGGGCTGAGGGTTGAGCGTTGATGTTTGAGGGCTGAGGACTGAGGACTGAGGATTGAGAATTGAGGATTGAGGATTGAGGATTGAAGATTGAGGATTGGGTATTGAGGATTGAAGAATGAGGATTGAGGATTGAGGATTGGGGATTGAGGATCTAGGATTGGAGATTCATTATTGAGGGTTGAAGCCTGACGATTGAGGATTGAGGATTGAGGATTGAGGATTGAGGACGGAGGATTGAGGACGGAGGATTGAAGATTGAGTATTGAGGATTGAAGGTTGAGGTTTGAGGTTTGAGGATTGAATACTGAGTATTGAGGATTAAAGATTGGGGATTGAGGATTGAGGATTCAGGATTGAGGATTGAGGATTGAGGATTGAAGATTGATTATTGAGGAGTGAAGATTGAGGATTGAGGATTGAGGATTGAGGATTGAGGATTGGAGATTGAGGATTGGGGATTGAGGATTGAGGATTGAGGATTGAGTATTGAGGATTGAGAATTGACGATTGATTATTGAAGATTGAGTATTGAGGATTGAAGATTGAGGATTGAGGATTGAGGATTGAGGATTGAAGATGAGGGCTGAGGGTTGATGATTGAGGTTTGAAGACTGAGGACTGAGGACTGAGGATTGAGAATTGAGGATTGAGGATTGAGGATTGAAGATTGAGGATTGGGTATTGAGGATTGAAGAATGAGGATTGAGGATTGAGGATTGAGGATTGAGGATTGAGGATTGAGGATTGAGGATTGAGGATTGAGGTTTGAGTATTGAATCCTGAGAATTCAGGATATTCTATTGAGTATTGAGAATTGAGGATTGATGGTTGAGTATTGAGGATTGAGCATTGAGGATCGAGGATTGAGGGTTGTGGATTGAGGACGAGGACTGAGGGTTGAGTATTGATGTTTGAGGTCTGAGGATTGAGGACTGAGGATTGAGAATTTAGGATTGAGGATTGAGGATTGAAGATTGAGGATTGAGGATTGAGGATTGAGAATTGAGGATTGAAGATTGAGTATTGAGGATTGAAGCCTGACGATAGAGGATTGAGGATTGAGCATTGAGTATTGAGGACGGAGGATTGAAGATTGAGTATTGAGGATTGAAGATTGAGGTTTGAGGTTTGAGGATTGAATACTGAGTATTGAGGATTAAAGATTGGGGATTGAGGATTGAGGATTCAGGATTGAGGATTGAGGATTGAGGATTGTAGATTGATTATTGAGGAGTGAAGATTGAGGACTGAGGATTGAGGATTGAGGATTGAGGATTGAAGATTGAGGATTGGGGATTGAGGATTGAAGATTGAGGATTGAGTATTGAGGATTGAGAATTGACGATTGATTATTGAAGATTGAGTATTGAGGATTGAAGATTGAGGATTGAGGATTGAGGATTGAGGATTGAGGATGAGGGCTGAGGGTTGATGATTGAGGTTTGAAGACTGAGGACTGAGGACTGAGGATTGAGAATTGAGGATTGAGGATTGAGGATTGAAGATTGATTATTGAGGAGTGAAGATTGAGGATTGAGGATTGAGGATTGAGGATTGAGGATTGAAGATTGAGGATTGGGGATTGAGGATTGAAGATTGAGGATTGAGTATTGAGGATTGAGAATTGACGATTGATTATTGAAGATTGAGTATTGAGGATTGAAGATTGAGGATTGAGGATTGAGGATTGAGGATTGAGGATTGAAGATGAGGGCTGAGGGTTGATGATTGAGGTTTGAAGACTGAGGACTGAGGACTGAGGATTGAGAATTGAGGATTGAGGACTGATGATTGAAGATTGAGGGTTGGGTATTGAGGATTGAAGAATGAGGACTGAGGATTGAGGATTGAGGATTGAGTATTGAGGATTGAGGATTGAGGATTGAAGATTGAGGATTGAGGATTGTGTATTGAGGATTGAGGATGAGGCCTGAGGGTTGAGCGTTGAGGTTTGAGGGCTGAGGACTGAGGATTGATGATTGAGAATTGAGGATAGAGGATTGAGGATTGAAGATTGAGGATTGGGTATTGAGGATTGAAGAATGAGGATTGAGGATTGAGGATTGGGGATTGAGGATCTAGGATTGGAGATCCATTATTGAGGATTGAAGCCTGACGATTGAGGATTGAGGATTGAGGATTGAGGATTGAGGACGGAGGATTGAAGATTGAGTATTGAGGATTGAAGATTGAGGTTTGAGGTTTGAGGACTGAGGATTGAGGTTTGAAGATTGAGGATTGTGTATTGAGGAGTGAGAATTGAGGATTGAGGATTGAGGATTGAGGATTGAAAATTGAGGATTGGGTGTTGAGGATTGAAGAATGAGGATTGTGGATTGATGATTGAGGATTGGGGATTGAAGATTGAGTATTGGCGATTGAAGATTGAGGATTGAGGATTGAGTGTTGAGGATTGAGGAGGAGGACTGACGATTGAGGATTGAGGTTTGAAGATTGAGGATTGTGGATTCAGGACTGAGGATTGAGGATTGAGGATTGAGCTTTGGGGATTGAAGATTGAGTAGTGAGGATTGAGAATTGAGGATTGAGGATTGAGGATTGAAGATTGAGGATTGGGGACGGAGTGTTGAGGGTTGAGTGATGAGAATTGATGTTTGTGGATTGAGATTTGAAGATTGCAGATTGAG